>NC_056746.1:1413874285-1413894285 GCF_019279795.1 Protopterus annectens | reverse complement strand
CGACACATCTGCCACTCAAAAGCCAAGGCAGACAATGCAATGGAACTGGAACACAACTCCCTCAACCACGAGGCAAGCCCAGAAATGGCAGGAGTTAACAGCTCAACCCTCCTAATAACAGCGACCAGAACAACGGACGCGCACAACAATACAGGTACTGTAACAACAAACACAGCAGTGCCAAGAGCACAAAATCCCAGAGCTTTCAGTAATGGTGCAATTATTAATTACAGTCCCTTTGGTACCTTAAACTTTAATGCCACAAGGGACCTGCATACAAACGATAGCATATGTGTGCTTAATCAGCAGAGTAACAGTAATGAGGACACAGTGCAGGGTGTTCCACAAAATACAAATGACATTGAAAGCTCAACTGCGTTTAATGACTCCCACGAATTTAATGACTCTACTGTGTATAGTAACTGTACAATCCCAAATGCCTCACTAGAATTTAGTCACACAAATGAATGCAGAGTAAGGAATGTGCATGATACAGACAGGGGTAGACTGAACAGTTATGATGCCATAAAGACGACAACAGCCAATGAAAGTCAGTCATCAGATAACTACGAATGCAGATTGTTTGAACAGTACAGGTCTCCAACTGGAGACAACGTCGCAGTAAACAAATATATTAGCAAAAGTACTAGCATTTGTACCCACAGTAATGCAGCCATTTTAAACTGTATTAATGAATGTACTAGCGTTCGTACTAACCGTAATGCAACCTGTTCTTACAGCATGACAGAAGCCGAAGGTACCCACAGTAGTGTAGCCAGGTCTACCAGAGTTTGTAAATGAACTAACGTTCGTACTAACAGTAATGCAGCCTGTTCTAACAACAAAAAAAGATGCCAAAGGCACAAGTGGCAAAGATGTTACATCAAATGCAATTAGATCTAATATTAAAGCAAATAATGAGAGCACAGCCAGTAATGTATCCATTGCAAATAATGAGAATATTGCCATTAATGTATGCACGCCAACTAAAGAGAGCGACAAAAAAGCTAAGGAATATGAGAAATGTATGAATCTTGCATGCTTTAGTGATAAGTCATCTATAGCAACAAGTGTAGCAATTAGTAGCAGAGGCAAGCATCAAAGCCCTGCTGCATACCACTACCCGCACTCGAGCACCGGCATACTCGTGATCACAAAGGCAGCCATTGTGTCTGAACCCAACCATGGATCAGAGACGAGCTACCACGTGAGCGAGCAACCTAACAGAACCAGCACCCCCATCAGCAGCATCAATAGGCATATAGGGGGGACAAAAAGACAGTGCCCACAACCCAATGCCACAGATATGGACAGCCCCCAGAAGCCCTGTTCATAGCTCGCTGCTCCGGTACTGAGCCCCAGGTGGCAGATCCCACAGACAGCCCACTAGTAGCTCGGAACCTCAGCCCAATGGAGCAGCCAGAGGAGCCCAGGTTCAACAGAGATAATCCAAGGCCCCAACCCAGCAGCCACCAACCTACACTTGACCCAATGATCAGTATTACCGTCACATCCCCCTATGTGCCCCCAGAGGCACCTGAGGACCCCACAGGCAGCCAGGAAACACTAGATAGTGAAGACAGCTGGGTAGGGCCTAAGACACTGAAAAGGAAGAGCATCTGGAACCCAACCCTGAACCCCAGCCTTAGCACATTTTCCAAAGTGTGCGAAAACGAAATAAGGGAGCTACTAGACCAGAAGCCCAAGCATAGGTACTACAACCTTAGCAAGGATGAAGCAATAGCCCTCACCTCCCTTAAAAACAACCAAGAGGTTGTCATCAAAAAAGCAGACAAAGGGGCAGGGGTGGTTATTTTGGATAAATCCAATTATAACAACAAGATGCTAGAGATCCTATCAGACAGCACCTGCTACCACCCAGTCACTAAGCCTATGGTATTAAACAAGTTCAGAACCATAGACAACCAACTAGCCAAGATGTTAGCAGACAACAAAATCTCTGACATAGAATTTGAATTCATGGCAGTGGACTCCCCAACCATTGGAGTATTGTTTGGGATCCCAAAGATCCACAAAAAACAAGCAGACCCCCCCCGAGACACATAGTGTCCTCAAAGAGGACAAAGACAGAATACATATCAGAACTATTGGACTATTATTTCAACCCCATAGTCCAAAGTTCAGTATTCTACCTAAAAGACTCATGGTCATTCCTGCAAGAAATCCATCAGTACCAGGCCCTAAATGATCTAACCAGACTGACCCTTGTCACACTGGACATAGAAGCTCTCTACCTGAGCATCCCACATGCAGAAGGCACAGAAATGGTCAGAGGATACCTGACCACACACAGAAACTACAACCCCACCAAAGCAGACACACTCATCAGCCTGCTCGAGATAGTACTAAACAACAATTTCTTCGCCTTTGAAGACCAAATTTACCAGCAACTAAGAGGCGTAGCCATGGGAGCCAAAATGGCCCCCTCCTATGCAAACCTTGTATTAAGCTCATGGGAAACAGACTCCCTGACAAAACTCACAGGCTTCCAACAAGTAGCACTCTACAAGTGCTATATTGATGATATGGTGTTCCTGTGGAAGGGCTCACAAGAAGAACTGGATATGTTTCTAACAGAGATCAGAGACAGCATAAAGTTGCTCTCCTTCACCATCTCAGACATAGGAAGCAAAGTGAACTTTCTAGATGTGACGCTATCCCTGGACACTAAAGAGAACAGGTTCTCGTCCACTCTACAGGAAACCCACCCACAGAAACAACCTCCTTGACTACAGAAGCCAGCACCCAGGCTTCATGAAAAGGAACATCATCAAGGGCCAATTTGTCCGGCTCAGCCGTCTAGTCAGCAACGATCAGGAGTTCACACTCCAATGCAAGTTACTGACCCAACTATTCACTGACAAAAATTACCCCCCTCAGCTCATCAGCAAAGCTGCCACAGAGGTCACAGAGAATAGACTCACCCGGCACAAGCCCATCCTCACCTATGGTTTCTCTGAACCAGTGAAGGAAGAAACGACACCTCAGCCACGTTTCCCCATCCCCATCAGTAGTCTCAGCACCACCATTAGAGAAACCATCTCTAAGTACTGGGGCATCATCACCAGCAACACAGAACTATACAAGACCCTAGGGGAGGCACCTATATTTTGCTACAAGAGAACCAACTCTCTTAAAACACTGTTTGAGAGGCAACCAACAGACCCAGACAAAACAGGCCCACCTAGCCTAGTTGGCACCCACCCCTGCGGACAGTGTGTATGCTGTAAACACATCCGCACCACCCCCTCGTGCCAACTCCCACAAAGGAGTACCCCATACTCTTTCAGACATCACTATGACTGCAAAAGCAGCAACGTAGTGTACTTAGCCAACTGTCACCACTGCCCAAGCTTCTATGTCGGCATGACCTCTAGAAAGCTCAGTGACAGAATTAAAGAACATATGCAAGCAATCAGGAAGCATGATGGCTCCAATGCACTAGCCAGGCATACCCTCACCTGCAGCACACCCCCAGCCATCAAATTCCTAGTGTTAGAACAAGTACACACATTCACACAAACTTCCAACACCCTCCTGGAAGTACAATGACTAAAATGGCAGGTAGAACTCAGGGCAGAAATCCCCCGAGGCCTAAATGTAAATTTAAATATCAAAAGCTTTCTTAAATGGCTCAGGTAAAATTCACACAAGGGTTACCAACCCCCACAGATCACATACACATCAATTCACACAAGTGTTACCAACCCCACAGATCACACACATATCTCCTCCTTTACCTGGCTACATGATTAGCTTGTCCCCTCCACTTTTTAACTGTGCTATAAATACTGCAAGTAAAACATTGAAAAGTAGATTTCTGAAGAAGTTCATATTGCTCAAAAAAAACAGTGAATGAAAAAACTTAAATCTACTTTCCGTGTCAGCGTTTTCTTTGCTCCAGACAGGCCACCCAGGCCTCACCACATAGTATATATATATATATATATATATATATATATATATATATATATATATATATATATATATATATATATATATATATACACACACCAAGGCATTCCAAAGGTACATAACTATATAAATCCAGTCATCAAAAAGAGACGTAACTTTAAAAACCCAGGCATCCCAAAGGTACATAACTATATAAAACCAGTCATCCCAAAGGTACATAACTATATAAACCCAGACATCCCAAAGGTACATAACTATATGAACCCATGAATTCCAAAGGTACATAACGATATAAACCCAAACATGCCAAAAGTACATAACTATAAAAACCCAGGCATTCCAAAGGTACATAACTATATAAACCCAGTCATCCCAAAGGTACATAACTATATAAACCCAGTAATCCCTAAGGCACTTAACTATATAAAACCAGTCATCCCAAAGGTACATAACTATATAAACCCAAACATGCCAAAGGTACATAACTATAAAAACCCAGGCATTCTAAAGGTACATAACTATATAAAACCAGGCATTCCAAAGGTACCTAACTCACAAACCCAGTCATTCCAAAGGTACATAACTATATATACCCAGGCATTCCAAATGTACATAACTATATAAACACAGTCATCCCAAAGGTACATAACTATATAAACCCAATCATCCCAAAGATAAATAACTATGTAAACCAGGTCATCCCAAAATTACATAACTACATAACCCAGGCATTCCAAAGGTACATAAATATATAAACTCAGACATCCCAAAGGTACATAACAATATAAACCCAAACATACAAAAGGTTCATAACTATGTAAACCTAGACATCCCAAAGGTACCTAACTTATAAACCCAGTCTTTCCAAAGGTACATAACTATATAAATCCAAGCATTCCAAACGTACCAAATTCTACAAACCCAGTCATCCCAAAGGTACATAAGTATATAAACCCAGGCATTCCAAAAGTGCCTAATTGCATAAACCCAGGAATTCCAAAGATACATAACAATATTAACCCAGTCATCCCAAAGGTACATAACTATATAAAACTAGTCATCCCAAAGGTACATAACTATATAAACCTAGTCATCCCAAAGGTACATAACTATATAAAACCAGTCGTTCCAAAGGTACATAACTATATAAACCCAGAACTTCCCAAGGTACATAACAATATAAACCTAGTCATCCCAAAGGTACATAACTATATAAAACCAGTCATTCCAAAGGTACATAACTATATAAACCCAGGCATTCCAAAGGTACATAACTATATAAACCCAGACATCCCAAACGTACCAAATTCTACAAACCCAGTCATCCCAAAGGTACATAACTATATAAACCCAGTCATCCCAAAGGTAAATAACTATATAAACCCAGGCATTCCAAAGGTACCTAACTACATAAATCCAGTCTTTCCAAAGGTACATAACTGTATATAACCAGTCATCCCAAAGGTACATTACTATGTAAACCCGGGCATTCCAAAGGTACATAACTATATAAACCCAGACATCCCAAAGGTACATAACTATATAAACCCAGGCATTCCAAAAGTACATAACTATATAAACCCAGACATACCAAAGGTTCATAACTATATCAACCCAGTCATCCCAAAGGTACATAACTATATAAACCCAGTCATACCAAAGGTACATAATTATATAAACCCAGGCATTCCAAACGTACATAACTATATAAACCCAGTCATCCCAAAGATATATAACTATGAAAACCCAGTATCCTAAAATTACATAACTACATAAACCCAGGCATTCCAAAGGTACATAAATATATAAACCTAGACATCCCAAAGGTACATGACTATATATACCCAGCTGTTCCAAAGGTACATAACTATATAAACCCAGTCATCCCTAAGGTACATAACTATATAAAACCAGTCATCCCAAAGGTACATAACTATATAAACCCAGGCATCCCAAAGGTACATAACTATATAAACCTAGGCATCCCAAAGGTGCATAACTATATAAACCCAGTCATTCCAAAGGTACATAACTATATAAACTCAGGCATTCCAAACATACATAACTATATAAACCCAGTCAACTCAATGGTACATAACTATATATAACCAGTCATCCCAAAGGTAAATAACTATGTAAACCCAGGCATTCCAAAGGTACATAACTATATAAACCCAGTCATGCCAAAGGGATTTATAGTTATGTACCTTTGGGATGACTAGGTTTATATAGTTATGTACCTTTGAATGCCTGGGTGTATATAGTTATGTACCTTTTAGATGACAGGGTTTATATAGTTATGTACCTTTGGGATGACTGGGTTTATATAGTTATGTACATTTGGAATCCCTGGGTATATATAGTTATGTACCTTTGGAATGACTGGGTTTATAAGTTAGGTACCTTTGGAATGCCTATGTTTATATAGTTATGTACCTTTGCTATGTCTGGGTTTTATAGTTATGTAGCTTTGGGATGTCTGGGTTTATATATTTATGTACCTTTGGGATGTCTCGGTTTATATAGTTATGAACCTTTGGTATGTCTGGGTTTATATAGTTATGTACCTTTGGGATGTCTGGGTTTATATATTTATGCACCTTTGGGATGACGGTTTATATTGTGATGTACTTTTGGAATGCCTGGGTTTTATAGTTATGTACCTTTGGGATGACTGGGTTTTATAGTTATGTACCTTTGGGATGCCTGGGTATATATAGTTATGTACCTTTGGAATGACTGGGTTTATGTAGTTAGTTCCCTTTGGAATGCCTGGGTTTATATAGTTATGTACCTTTGGGATGACTGGGTTTATATAGTTATGTACCTTTGTGATGACTGGTCTTATATAGTTATGTACCTTAGGGATGACTTGGTTTATGTAATTATGTACCTTTGGAACGCTTGGGTTTATATTGTTATGTACCTGTGGAATGCCTGGTTTTATATAATTATAAAAATTTGGTATGTCTGGGTTTATATAGTTGTGTACCTTTGGGATGCCTGGGTTTATATATTTATGTACCTGGAATTTTAGGTTCATAGGTTAGTACTAAGCTAACTGCCCTTGTGAGCCATTTTAAGCCTAGCCAATTGCCCCTTGCAAGACTGAAACCCTGCACCTTGTGTTTGTAAGGCAAGATATGTTCCTTTGGAATGCATGTGGTTATATAGTTATGTACCTTTGGGATGACTGGGTTTATATAGTTATGAACCTTTGGTATGTCTGGGTTTGTATTGTTATGTACCTTTGGGATGTCTGGGTTTATATATTTATGTACCTTTGGAATGCCTGGGTTTATGTACTTATGTAATTTTGGGATGACTGGGTTTACACAGTTATGTATCTTTGGGATGCCTGTGTTTATATGGTTATGTACCTTTGGGTTTTTATATTTATGTACCTTTGGAATGCCTGGGTTTATATAGTTATGTACCATTGGGATGACTTGGTTAATATTGTTATTTACCTTTGGAATGTCTGGGTTTATACAATTAGGTACTTTTGGAATACCAGGGTTTATGTACTTATGTACCTTTGGGATGACTGGGTTTGTAGAATTTGTTACGTTTGGGATGTCTGGATTTATATAGTTATGCACCTTTGGAATGCTTGGGTTTATATAGTTATGTACCTTTGGAATGACTGGGTTTATATGTTAGGTACCTTTGGAATGCCTGTGTTTATATAGTTATGTACCTTTGGTATGTCTGGGTTTATATATTTATGTACCTTTGGGATGACTAGGTTTATATAGTTATGTATTTTTGGAATGCCTGGGTTTATATAGTTATGTACCTTTGGGATGTCTGGGTTTATATGTTAGGTACCTTTGGAATGCCTGTGTTTATATAGTTATGTACCTTTGGTATGTCTGGGTTTATATATTTATGTACCTTTGGGATGACTAGGTTTATATAGTTATGTATTTTTGGAATGCCTGGGTTTATATAGTTATGTACCTTTGGGATGTCTGGGTTTATATTGTTATGTACCTTTGGAATGCCTGGGTTTTATAGTTATGTACCTTTGGGATGACTAGGTTTATATAGTTATGTACCTTTGGAATGCCTGGGTTTATATAGTTATGTACCTTTGGGATGACTGGGTTTATATAGTTATGTACCTTTGGGATGACTGGGTTTGTAGAATTTGGTACGTTTGGGATGTCTGGGTTTACATAGTTATGTACCTTTGGAATGGTTGACTTTATATAGTTATGTACCTTTGGAAAGACTGGGTTATATAGTTATGTATCTTTGGAATACTTGTGTTTATATTGTTATGTACCTTTGGAATGTCTGGGTTTATATAGTTATGTACCATTGGGATGACTGGGTTTATATAGTTATGTACCTTTGGAACAGCTGGGTTTATATAGTTATGTACCTTAGGGATGACTGGGTTTATATAGTTATGTACCTTTGGAAACACTGGGTTTATGTAGTTATGTAACTTTGGAATGCTTGTGTTTATATAGTTATGTACCTTTGGGATGACTGGGTTTATATAGTTATGTAGCTTTGGAATGCCTGGGTTGGGAGGGTGGCCTAATGGTTAAGGTGTTTGCCTTACAAACACAAGGTGCAGGGTTTCAGTCTTGCAAAGGGCAATTGGCTAGGCTTAAAATGGCTCACAAGGGCAGTTAGCTTAGTACTAACCTATGAACCTCAAATTCCAGGTACATAAATATATAAACCCAGACATCCCAAAGGTACACAACCATATAAACCCAGACATTCCAAATGTTTATAATTATATAAAACCAGGCATTCCACAGGTACATAACAATATAAACTCAGTCAAAGGTACATAATTACATAAACCAAGTCATCCCTAAGGTACATAACTATATAAGACCAGTCATCACAAAGGTACATAACTATATAAACCCAGGCATTCCAAAGGGAACTAACTACATAAACCCAGTGATCCCTAAGGTACATAACTATATAAAACCAATAATTCCAAAGGTACATAACTATATAAACCCAGAGATCCCAAACATACCAAATTCTACAAACCCAGTCATCCCAAAGGTACATAACTATATAAACCCAGGCATTCCCAAAGTACATAACTATATAAACATAGTCATCCAAAAGGTACATAACTTTAAAACCCAGGCATTCCAAAGGTACATAACAATATCTACCCAGTCATCCCAAAGGGATTTATAGTTATGTACCTTTGGGATGACTAGGTTTATATAGTTATGTACCTTTGAATGCTTGGGTGTATATAGTTATGTACCTTTTAGATGACAGGGTTTATATAGTTATGTACCTTTGGGATGACTGGGTTTATAAGTTAGGTACCTTTGGAATGCCTGTGTTTATATAGTTATGTACCTTTGCTATGTCTGGGTTTTATAGTTATGTACCTTTGGGATGTCTGGGTTTATATATTTATGTACCTTTGGGATGACTAGGTTTATATAGTTATGTATATTTGGAATGCCTGGGTTTATATAGTTATGTACCTTTGGGATGACTGGTCTTATATCGTTATGTACCTTAGGGATGACTGAGTTTTCATAGCTATGTACCTTTGGAATGCCTGGGTTTATATATTTATGTACCTTTGGGATGACTGGGTTTATGCAGTTATGTACCTTTGGGATGACTGGGTTTTCATAGTTATGTATCTTTGGGATGACTGGGTTTATATAGTTATGTACCTTTGGAACAGCTGGGTTTATATAGTTATGTACCTTTGGAACAGCTGGGTTTATATAGTTATGTACCTTTGGGATGTCTGGGTTTATATAGTTATGTATCTTTGGAATGCCTGGGTTTATATAGTTATGTACCTTTGGGATGAGTGGGTTTATATAGTTATGAATCTTTGGGATGACTGGGTTTGTAGAATTTGGTATGTTTGGGATGTCTGGGTTTACATAGTTATGTACCTTTGGAATGGTCTGCTTTATATAGTTATGTACCTTTGGAAACACTGGGTTTATGTAGTTATGTATCTTTGGAATACTTGTGTTTATATAGTTATGTACCTTTGGAATGCCTGGGTTTATATAGTTATGTACCTTTGGGATGACTAGGTTTATATAGTTATGTACCTTTGGAAAGACTGGGTTATATAGTTATGTATCTTTGGAATACTTGTGTTTATATTGTTATGTACCTTTGGAATGCCTGGGTTTATATAGTTATGTACCTTTGGGATGACTGGGTGTATATAGTTATGTACCTTTGGAACAGCTGGGTTTATATAGTTATGTACCTTAGGGATGACTGGGTTTATATAGTTATGTACCTTTGGAAACACTGGGTTTATGTAGTTATGTAACTTTGGAATGCTTGTGTTTATATAGTTATGTACCTTTGGAATGACTGGTTTTATATAGTTATGTGCCTTTGGGATGACTAGGTTTATATAGTTATGTACCTTTGGAATGCCTGGGTTTATATAGTTATGTACCATTGGGATGACTGGGTGTATATAGTTATGTACCTTTGGAACAGCTGGGTTTATATAGTTATGTACCTTAGGGATGACTGGGTTTATATAGTTATATACCTTTGGAATGCCTGGGTTTATATAGTTATGTACCATTGGGATGACTGGGTGTATATAGTTATGTACCTTTGGAACAGCTGGGTTTATATAGTTATGTACCTTAGGGATGACTGGGTTTATATAGTTATGTACCTTTGGAATGCCTGGGTTTATATAGTTATGTACCTTTGGAATTACTGGTTTTATATAGTTATGTGCCTTTGGGATGACTAGGTTTATATGGGCATGTACCTTTGGAATGCCTGGGTTTATATAGTTATGCACCTTTGGAATGACTGGGTTTATATAGTTATGTACCATTGAGATGACTTGGTTAATATTGTTAATTACCTTTGGAATGCCTGGGTTTATACAATTAGGTACTTTTGGAATACCTGGGTATATATAGTTATGTAACTTTGGAATGCCTGGGTTTATATAGTTATGTACCTTTGGGATGACTGGGTTTATATAGTTATGTACATTTTGGGATGACTGGGTTTATATAGTTATGTACCTTTGGGATGACTGGGTTTATATAGTTATGCACCTTTGGAATGCCTGGGTTTATATAGTTATGTACCTTTGGAATGACTGGGTTTGTAAAGTTATGTACTTTTGGAATGCCTGTGGTTATATAGTTATGTACCTTTGGGATGACTGGGTTTATATAGTTATGAACCTTTGGTATGTCTGGGTTTATATTGTTATGTACCTTTGGGATGTCTGGGTTTATATATTTATGTACCTTTGGAATGCCTGGGTTTATGTAGTTATGTAATTTTGGGATGACTGGGTTTACATAGTTATGTATCTTTGGGATGACTGGGTTTATATAGTTATGTACCTTTGGGATGACTGGGTTTATATAGTTATGTACCTTTGGGATGACTGGGTTTATATAGTTATGTACCTTTGGGATGTCTGGGTTTATATATATATGTACCTTTGGGATGTCTCGGTTTATATAGTTATGAACCTTTGGTATGTCTGGGTTTATATAGTTATGTACCTTTGGGATGTCTGGGTTTATATAGTTATGTACCTTTGGGATGATTAGGTTTATATAGTTATGTACCTTTGGGATGACTGGGTTTGTAGAATTTTGTACGTTTGGGATGTCTGGGTATATATAGTTATGTACCTTTGGAATGACTGGGTTTATATATTTATGTACCTTTGGGATGACGGTTTATATTGTTATGTACTTTTGGAATGCCTAGGTTTTATAGTTATGTACCTTTGGGATGATTAGGTTTATATAGTTATGTACCTTTGGGATGACTGGGTTTATATAGTTTTGTACATTTAAAATGCTTGGGTATATATAGTTATGTACCTTTGGAATGACTGGGTTTATGTAGTTAGTTCCCTTTGGAATGCCTGGGTTTATATAGTTATGTACCTTTGTGATGACTGGTCTTATATAGTTATGTACCTTAGGGATGACTTGGTTTATGTAATTATGTACCTTTGGAACGCTTGGGTTTATATTGTTATGTACCTGTGGAATGCCTGGTTTTATATAATTATAAACATTTGGAATGTCTGGGTTTATATAGTTGTGTACCTTTCGGATGTCTGGGTTTATATATTTATGTAAATTACACAACGGCCAGCAAGTTATGTTCCAAAAGCATTTTATTGAAAAATATACATAGGATATAAGAATATATCCTGCTCCAAACCGGTTTCGGTTACCCTTCTTCAGTGGAGCATTGAAAAATGTAAAGAAAGCCAAGCACAACATCTGATATCATTTTATAGTGTCAGTCAACACAATCAACCAATCAAAATTCAAAATCAAGTTCTTGGTATTGAATGGGCCCAGCACCCCATATTGTGAAAAAACAGATTGTTATATAAACAAATATAGGCAAGACACAATAACATGCCTAAATACATCAAAAATAATATATGTACACCTAAATAAAAATAAAGTGTTCGGGAATATCAATCCAATCACATGGTCAGACTCAAATCTGAATATGTGGAACAAAATAATTAATAGTGTATTTAATGATCAGCAAAAAGTAGTTAAAGGTCTACGTAAATATAACATTAATAAATTGTTATATAATATTCTGATATTATACAAGATCATGTCTATCATAACAATAAAGGGATATGTATCACAGTAAATGTACTATAGATGATCATTAATACCCGGCGGAAATAATGCACCCAAATGTATGATCCAATATTTCTCTTTTTGTGTCAAAATATTTTCCCAACCTTGTTGATGGCTCCTATCACCAACAATCCGGTCAATAATAGTGAACTTAAATTTTGCCGTGGGATGTTTAACAGTGTGTAAATAAAGGGCATTAGTGGATTTCTTATTTTTGATGTTACTCCTATGTTCCCCAATTCTGATTTTAAGAGGCCTAGAGGTCTTGCCCACGTAAAATGCAGAACATTGACAAGTGGCAAGATATATCACCCAACTCATCGAGCAATTACCAAAAAATTTTAAGTCATAGACTTTACTAGTATTGGCACTACTAAAAGATTTAGATTTGTTAATATCCAAACAGGACGTGCAATGTCCACAAGGAAAAGTGCCAATCAGTTCTTTGCCCATAATGGTGAGCTGTTTGTACCGTGCCCCTCCACTGCCATGATGTTTGAAATGTGAAAACATGGAACCTAAAGTTTTGCCCTTTCTATGAGAAAATTGACAACGTGTCCCAAGGTGTTGTCTAAGAATGTCATTAGCCATCAAGATATTCCAATTTCTATCCACCACTCCTCTAATAACCTGATTATTCCTGCCATATGTAGTAACCAATCTCAAGACCTCATCCCCTTTTTTGTCTTGATGATGGTCCTGATATTGTAAAAGCTGGTCCCTAGTTTTTTTGTCCGACCAATATTTAGCAGATTTAATATCAAAAACAGAATACCCTCTATCATAGAATCTGTTAACAAGATCCAAACTGGCTATCTCATAGTCTTCCTGACTGGAATTAATTCTTTTAATGCGGCAGAATTGAGATTTGGGGATGTTCCGGACAGTGTGGCGGGGGTGCATACTCGAGGCATGTAGCAGTGTATTATATTCGGGGTATTTCCTATATATTTTAGTGCCTAGTGTGTTATCTGGCTTCCTATATACACTAACATCCAAGAATTCAATATTGGACCTACTGCTATTAATTGTGAATTCGATGCCCCAAGGATTACTATTAAGGTAGTCCACAAATTCTTTAAGATATTCCGCATCCGCCCGCCACACCATCCAACAATCATCAAGATATCTGCGCCAGATATCCATTTCTACGATGTAAATATTGTGAGATGTATCATAAATTAGGTAATCTTCTAGGTACGCCATGAATAAATCTGCGTATATGGGGGCAAAAGATGCCCCCATGGCAGTGCCTTGTAACTGCCAATAGCATTCACCTTGAAAAAAGAATACATTTTTATTCAAAACATGCTCACACATACAAATCAAAAGTGTATTAAATCCAGGCCGATATAAGTTGGATTTCTCAAGCCAGTATTGTAATGCTTGAAGACCCGCCCAATGGGGGATGCTGGTGTATAACGATTTTACATCCAAAGTGCAAAGTAACCAATTTGGTTCAATTTCCGTCTCTGCTATGATTTGTAAAAATTGTGTGGTATCCTTGATTCTAGCTCTTACCTGAGTGAGCAAAGGTTTTAGATATTCAGTCAGGAACACTGAAAGGGGTTCCGTTAAAGAACCATGACCAGACACAATAGGACGGCCAGGTGGGGAAGTCAGGGATTTGTGTATTTTTGGCAATAGATAAAGTATCTGTTTATTAGGATCCTTAACTGTCAAATGTTTAACAATAGTATTGGACAAAATACCATTCTCAACTGCACTACTCAGGAACTCATCAATCTCCTTTTTAAAAGTAGTGGTCGGATCAATGTCCATTTTCATATAACATTTGTGGTCTGATAACTGTCTTAATCCTTCCTGTGTATAATAATCCATATCCAAAACCACTACTGCCCCACCTTTATCAGCCTTGACAATTGCAATATCATTATTATTTCTTAATTCCTCAAGTGCCTGTCTTTCAGTCTGCTGAATATTGTCTGACAAAATATTAAAGCCATATGGCGGAAAATGTAGATCCCTAAGTACTGCCTGTTGAAAGGCTGTAACATGCATATTAGCAGGAGGTTGAAATGTTGATTTGAGAAACCTAAAGTCAGTAGATCTTTGAGCTGTATTATTTGTCTGATCTGAAAAAAATATCTTAAGGTTTAAACGACGGCAAAATTCCAAAATATCATTTACAGTTTGATATTGATCACAAAAGAATCCAGGTACAAACCCTAAGCCTTTATTCAGTAACTTTTCTTGTTCCAATGTTAATGTAACCTTAGACAAATTAAGCACATTTTGAAAAGTAGTTTCATCTATATTAGAAGTAGTTACATCTATTTTAGAAGAGCTTGCACTATTCCATCCATTGATTCCAGATCTGAACCTATTACGGTGTTTCCTCCCCCCGCGTCGTTTCTTCTTACCCCAAAAGGGGTAGGTATATTACTTCTTTTCTTATAAGGTGAAAGGTCAGAGGTGATACCCTCACTATCAGTGGGGGAAGACTCATCACCCGAGGTGCTGGTATATGTCTGTTCCCTATTTTTAAGAATTGGTCTAGGTCGTTTCCTAGTTCTGGCACCACTCCTACCCATAGACATATCTTTGAATCTCACTGATTTCTGAAGCTCAAAGGGATGTCCCCTGGCATAATCGTTAACGTCCCTATTAAATTTTTTAACTTTTCTATCTTTCGTCAATTTGTCATACTGAGTCAGTTCTTTTGATAAATTAGCAACCAACGTACCATAATTGGTGTTGGATTCAAATTGTTTACAGATACTGCTTAACTCTTTAATCTCAACAATGTTTGAGTCTATTGTCCTTTCATAATAATCTGTCAATATTTGTACAAACTTCATGGATCCCTCTTGAACTGCCTCAAACCACTCATTGGTCAGCCTCTCTTCAGATCTGCTGACCATGGGCTTTAACTTAATTCTAAGTCCACGTGGTACTAATTTTTTATGTGAATAAGCCTTAAAAAGGCGTAGATGCCAAATATTTGCTCTCAGCCCCTTAAGGGCTTTCTCCAAGTTACAAAATGCAAATTGGCATCCATCACTGGAGGGAGTGGTCTGTTGATTCATAGTACTGTTGCTTGAGATCGATTCCAGTCCAAAGACCTGGATATCTTCTCTATCAGCACACATACCCTGCAATATACTATCCAGATTCATAATAACTGTCCCAGCAAAACCAAAAAGGAAAGAACGTGGTGCCAAAACTGGAAACAATCTCAAAGAACCTCTGCTCAAAACAGGCAGGAATAAACTATATCCAATTAGAATGGAATCTATTAAATATAAAAATACCAGTAACTCAGGGGAACCACCAATAACACTAAGTCCAGCTAAATCCCAAAACCAATGTTAGCCAAAATAACACAAAATCCAAGGTAAATAGAACACCTTTCAGGACCTAAAAAATGGCCAATAGATGAATAATAATAATGACTGATAAGTAGATTCAGTTCAAAAATTACATGACAAATCCAATCAGATAGTTTTTAGGAACATAGTCTAAACATTAGCAAGATAAACAACCTCAGACCTTCAGAATGTAAGTAATACAAAAAGTGTCCAAAATATAGATTTCTAGTGAAAAAAGATACAGTCTTATATCACAATGACCAAATGACTGATAAATAGGTTCAGTTCAAAAATTCAGATAACAACTCCTATCCGATAGTTTGTAGGAACATAGTATGAGTATTAACAAGATAAACAGCAGAATATAGGTAATGCAAAAAGGTCCAAAATATTGGTGTCTAGTGAAAAAAGATTCAGTCTTATATCCCAATATTTGTAATGAGACTGATAATAATATATTGTACCAATATTAATAGATAATTTTTAGTAAATGCCATAGGAAAAAGGCATAAAGAAATACCTATATGATATTTTATCCAGCATCAAACCTACATATCCATAGTCTAATCACAGATGTATAACACACCATATAAGGGTAATGTCTCCCTATACTGTATATCAAAAAATATAAATCCTGATATTACCGTATAACTAAAGGACCTTTGGACCATACCGGAGTAGAAATCCAACTACACGGCATCACCATAGTCCAAACAATCACTTAGATATCACAAAAAGATCTATCCGATACAATATAGACAATTTGCAAATCAAAGAGCCACAGATCAGCCGATTCTCAAACACTAGTTAACAACCAAGAACTTGATTTTGAATTTTGATTGGTTGATTGTGTTGACTGACACTATAAAATGATATCAGATGTTGTGCTTGGCTTTCTTTACATTTTTCAATGCTCCACTGAAGAAGGGTAACCGAAACCGGTTTGGAGCAGGATATATATATATCCCTATGTATATTTTTCAATAAAATGCTTTTGGAACATAACTTGCTGGCCGTTGTGTAATTTGCATAGTTTGGTTGGCCGTGCATTGCTCCACGTGAGAGGTTTGGCGTGTTTGGTTCATATATTTATGTACCTGGAATTTTAGGTTCATAGGTTCATAGGTTAGTACTAAGCTAACTGCCCTTGTGAGCCATTTTAAGCCTAGCCAATTGCCCCTTGCAAGACTGAAATCCTGCACCTTATGTTTGTAAGGCAAGATATGTTCCTTTGGAATGCATGTGGTTATATAGTTATGTACCTTTGGGATGACTGGGTTTATATAGTTATGAACCTTTGGTATGTCTGGGTTTGTATTGTTATGTACCTTTGGGATGTCTGGGTTTATATATTTATGTACCTTTGGTATGCCTGGGTTTATGTAGTTATGTACCTTTGGAATGACTGGGTTTATATAGTTATGTACCATTGGGATGACTTGGTTCATATTGTTATTTACCTTTGGAATGCCTGGGTTTATACAATTAGGTACTTTTGGAATACCAGGGTTTATATACTTATGTACCTTTGGGATGACTGGGTTTGTAGAATTTGTTACGTTTGGGATGTCTGGATTTATATAGTTATGCACCTTTGGAATGCTTGGGTTTATATAGTTATGTACCTTTGGAATGACTGGGTTTATAAGTTAGGTACCTTTGGAATGCCTATGTTTATATAGTTATGTACCTTTGGTATGTCTGGGTTTTATAGTTATATACCTTTGGGATGTCTGGTTTATATATTTATGTACCTTTGGGATGACTAGGTTTATATAGTTATGTATCTTTGGAATGCCTGGGTTTTATAGTTATGTACCTTTGGGATGACTAGGTTTATATAGTTATGTATCTTTGGAATGCCTGGGTTTATATAGTTATGTACCTTTGGGATGACTGGGTTTCTATAGTTATGAACCTTTGGGATGACTGGGTTTGTAGAATTTGGTACGTTTGGGATGTCTGGGTTTACATAGTTATGTACCTTTGGAATGGTTGACTTTATATAGTTATGTACCTTTGGAAACACTGGGTTTATGTAGTTATGTATCTTTGGAATACTTGTGTTTATATAGTTATGTACCTTTGGGATGACTAGGTTTATATAGTTATGTATTTTTGGAATGCCTGGGTTTTATAGTTATGTACCTTTGGGATGACTAGGTTTATATAGATATGTATCTTTGGAATGCCTGGGTTTATACAGTTATGTACCTTTGGGATGACTGGGTTTATAGCCTGGGTTTGTACAATTAGGTACTTTTGGAATGCCTGGGTTTATATAGTTATGAACCTTTGGGATGACTGGGTTTGTAGAATTTGGTACGTTTGGGATGTCTGGGTTTACATAGTTATGTACCTTTGGAATGGTTGACTTTATATAGTTATGTACCTTTGGAAACACTGGGTTTATGTAGTTATGTATCTTTGGAATACTTGTGTTTATATAGTTATGTACCTTTGGGATGACTGGGTTAATATAGTTATGTACCTTTGGGATGACTGGTTTTATGTAGTTATGTGCCTTTGGGTTGACTGGGTTTATATAGTTATGTACCTTAGGGATGACTGGTTTTATATAGTTATGTACCTTTGGAATGCCTGGGTTTATATAGTTATGTACCATTGGGATGACTGGGTTTATATAGTTATGTACCTTTGGAACAGCTGGGTTTATATAGTTATGTACCTTAGGGATGACTGGGTTTATATAGTTATGTACCTTTGGAATGCCTGGGTTTATGTAGTTATGTAACTTTGGAATGCTTGTGTTTATATAGTTATGTACCTTTGGGATGACTGGGTTTATATAGTTATGTACCTTAGGGATGATCAGTTTATAGTTAAGGTACGGGATGACTGTTTATATAGTTATGATGACTGGTTATAGCTGTACCTTAGGGATGACTGGGTTTATATAGTTATGTACCTTAGGATGACTGGTTTAGTTGCACCTTTAGTACATACCTTGACTGGTTTATATAGTTATGTACCTTTAGGATGACTGGGTTTATATAGTTATGTGCTTAATGACTGTTTATAGTTATATAATGTCTGGTTTATATAGTTATGTACCTTAGGGATGACTGGGTTTATATAGTTATGTACCTTTGGAATGACTGCCTTAGTTTATAGTTATGTACCTTAGGATGACTGTTATATATAGTTATGAACATTTGGGATGTCTGGGTTTATATAGTTGTGTACCTTTGGGATGACTGTTTATATAGTTACGTACCTTTAGAGTGACTATAGGTTTTATATTTGCGCAGTTATGTACCTTAGGGATGACTGGATTTATGTAGTTATGTACCTTAGGGATGACTTTGTTTATATAGTTATGTACCTTAGGGATGTAGTTATAACTTTGAATGCTTGCTTATAGTAGTTATGTACCTTGATGACTGGGTTTATATAGCTATGTACCATTATGACTGGGTTTATATAGTTATGTACCTTTTGGGATGACAGCTGAGTTTATATAGTTATGTACCTTAGGGATGACTCGTAGGTTTATATAGTTGGTGTACCTTTGGAAACACTGGGTTTATGTAGTTATGTAACTTTTGGGTGCTTGTGTTTATATAGTTATGTACCTTTTAGGATGATCTGGGTTTATATAGTTATGTAGCTTTGGAATGCCTGGGTTGGGAGGGTGGCCCTAATCGGTTGAGGTGTGTTTGCCTTACAAACACAGTGCAGGGTTTCAGTCTTGCAAAGGGCAATTAGCTGGGCTTAAAATGACTCACACAAGGGCAGTTGGCTTAAAGGTACTAACCTATGAACCCTCAAATTCCAGGTACATAAATATATAAACCCAGACGGTACCTTTAAACCCCCCAAAGATAATTTTTAAAAAACCAGGCTTTCCCAAAAAACAAGGAATTTTAAAATGGCCCGGGGGTTCATACTAATATAAACCCCTTTCCCAGGTACAAAAAAAAAACCCGACCCCAAAAGGTACAAAAGACATTAAATGTTTAAATTATAAAAAACCAGGCTTTCCCACGGAAATAACAATAAAACCGGGTACAAAAACAAAAACCCAAAGTCACCCCAAGGTACATAACTAAAAAATAAAAGA
>NC_056746.1:1413858042-1413873785 GCF_019279795.1 Protopterus annectens | reverse complement strand
AAATAGCGGAATACCCTGAGGTAGTGGGTGCAATAGACTGCACGCATATGCATCAAAGCACCAGCGGTAAAGGGTAGGGCCTACATAAACTCAAGGGCTTCACCTCCATCAACTGCCAGGTGTGTGATGCCCAGGGCATAATAATGAATGTGTGTGCTGGCTGCCCTGGGAGCTGCCATGATTCCCATATCTGGCATTTGACGCAGCTGTACCAGACATTTGCCAATAGGGACATCCAAATGGACACCTAGTGGGGATGCAGGTTATGCACTGGAGCTGTCGCTGATGTCACCCATCAGAAACACACACCTGTACAGGAACGCCATAATGAGGCGCGCGCTCAAACCCGCAATGTAATAGAGCATGTGTTGGGGCTGCTCAAGTCAGTTCCGGTGTCTGGACACATCTGGTGGAGCCTTGCAGTACTCACCAACTACATGTACCCAAATTGTCATGGTATGTGCTATGCTACATAATATGATCTTGCGAAAACAGCTGCAGCAGGACCAGCATAGGGCGGGCCAAACAGCCCCCCACCATTGCCAAGGCCATCACAGGCAGAGCGTGACTCGGAGGAGGAACAACCTGAGCCTGCCCCAGTAGGCAGAAGGAGGCATGCCCAGTATGCCCTGGCCTTGGCAAAGAGGCAACCCATAGCACATACACTGGCTCAGTAGGAACCCTGGGAATGATACCCCTCTCTGACTCACTCATATAATATCAGGGATGCCTAAAATGACATAACCTGCTCTCAAACATGTACAGGGAGTGTAGTATGTGCATCCGACAGAGGCAGCCCTGCAGCACCACCTGAGGCATGAATGCCATGTGTTAAGCAATGTAAAACCATGTAGTATATGCACACTTGAGGACCCTGACTAACATCCTACCCTCACCAAGCATGATGCCACAATATGACGATGAGATGATCAATTGCAATAATTGGCTGAAGTATTGCAGTTAGTCAAAGGGGATCCAATGTGTGCCAGCCTGGGATGACATGCTGAGCATGACATGATGCTCCACCTGCTAGGGGTGGTGCACCTATCAGTCCAGGCCTTATGGATACTGGCAAAGGCTGTTGTTACCCACAGTGTGCCCTGAATAGGTAAGGCTCAAAACACAAACCCACCTCCATAGGTATCACAAGGGATAAGAACCTAGATGTAATGCTACCCAATGCCAGAAGTCTAAACAGCAAGATGCATGCAGTCTAAACTCCCCCAGTATGGAGAATGTTGATATCTGTCCTGTAACAGAAAACTGGGTCAAGGCTCACAACAGCACCCTAACACTACCAGGTTACACCTCATACTGTGCTGTACAGCCTCAAAACATGGAACAAGCTACAAAAGGAGGGTGACTAGCAATAATTGTCAAGGATAACCACACCCCCATGTTGGTACCACAACAAGAAGCAGCATGGACTAGCCATGGTCAAGTAACAGTGGCTAAAACTGCCTCCCAGTTTATAGCCTGCTACAGACTACCGTTCCAACACCAGGAACTGCACCTGGCCTATGTTGGAATACATGAATATATCAAGCCCCCCAAACCACATTATATTGGGTGACTGAAAATACCCAGACATAGACTGGGAGCATTATACTAGCTCCAACACTGTAGGACAAAAGTTCCTAGAATCCATAAACCAAAATGCCCAGGAACAAGAGGGGTAAGCATACTGGATGTGATAATCAGCAACATGGGTACTGGATGGCAAGATGAGGTGTATCCCTCACTGGTAAGACCAGACCATAGAGTAATCACACTGGATATACACATCCTGACCACAGTCCCCAGAAAACCACAGTGAAAACATGTGTAAAGCAAAGTTGCACTCCTCCAAACTGATGTGGAATCCATTAAAGGCCCTGTGCAGGTGCAAAATATGGGCCACACCTCAGAACCTGTTATACAGGCATTCCATGAACACTGCCAGGAATGCTTGGATTATGCAACCCCAAAATTTAAAACAAGACACAATGCCATACACGGGCATCTGGCATGGTGGACTCCAGCCATTACCAAACCATGCAAGAGAATGAGGAAGCTACTACATGATAGAGCAAGCATAAAAAAGGAAGTAATCACTGATCATTACTATGGCAATAGAATATGTCCACACATACAATCCAGTAAGGCCAGGTACAACAAGTTGAATCTGTGAATCTTGAGGCAATGTTACACCTGCCCCAAGTACCAGACAACCCTGAACTCCCCAAGAAATACAAATATATGTGAGAGATGCAACCATTTATCCAAACTGGAGGCTGAGCTCGCTCAACTCAGTACTGTCATAACTAGTCAGGAGGAGAAGGAAACCACACACACCACAAACCCAGTCCCACAAGGACCTATCACAACTGCAAACCAAACACATAAACACAGAAAAACATTCCCGGAGGCCCTAATTACAAACACACCACACCAACAGAGGCCTCCAAAGCAGACCCCCAAGCAACCACAACCTCCAAACATAGCACATGCAAAACATAGTACACAAAGCTGGTGTGCCAAACAGTCACAGGCCAGAAGGAGAAACAACATGCCTGATACAGTTGTAATAGGTGACTCCATAGTCAGACACACTGCTGTCCCCTGACCAGACTGAAAAAGGGGAAAGGGTACAGTAAGCTGCCTGTAGGCTGCTACAATATGCCACATAACACAAATCAGGTCACCCCAAAGCAAGTAGAAATATGATGCAGTCATTGTCCATGCTGGGTGAATGACCTGAGATGTACCCCCCGGACTACATGAAAAGAGACATAGATGAGCTCTCTGATTATGTAGTCCAGGGGGTATGACACTGACCATTTGCAGCATCCTACCCTCACCAAGAATGATGCCACAGTACAAACACAGAATGATCAGCTTTAACAAGTGGCACAATTACTGGTGTCATTCCAAGGGGATCAATGTCTGTCTGCTTGGGATGTCATGCTTGACAAGCCACTGCTTTTCCCAGGGATGGCTTGCACCTGTTACCCGGGGGTCTGGATATTGGATAAGGCTTTTCCCCCTCCATAGACCCTTTTTCGTAGGCAAGGCTGAAAAGACTTTCCCACCACCCTAGAAAACATAAGTGGAAAGAAACATAAGGGTAATGCTGACCAATGCCAATGTAAACCTCAATATGCATGCTCCCGAGGCCCTCCCAGTATGGAGAACTTTGATGTCTGTGCAGTGACAGAAACCTGCTGCAAGCCTCCTGACAGCACACCAGCACTACCAGGTTATACCTCATATAATGCGTTATGGCCCCAAAACCTGGACCAAAACAAAAAAGGGGGGTATCCATATTCAGCACAGACACCCAACGTCCAGGTAACTGACAATGAAAAGCATCGGAGACCACCCATGTGCAACAAACCCTGTAGGCAAAACTGCTGTACAGTCTGTAGCATGCTACAGACCACACTATCACACACAGGAACCCCACCCAGCCGTCCTGAAGACACTGGACAGTATGAATGCCCACCAAATACCAAAACAAGGTACTCAAAAATTACCACATAGGTGGTAAACCATTATGTATGGAAGGAGTAATCAGGGACCTAGGGACACAAGTGGACAGTAAGCTGTTATGTGACACTCACATTCCCAAAATGTGGCTAGGAAGACTGTCTATATTGGCCCCGTATCATGAAAGGATTCACATCTTTTTCAACAGAGGTCATTGTGCCCCTATACTGTTCTCTTATCAGACCCATAATCTAGTACAATGCCTCAATTGGGATGTACCTTACCACACCTGCAGCAGTTAGAAAGACCTCAAAGGTACCTCACCAAGAGGATAAAGGGTCTAAAATTTTGCCTGGGCTGAAAAGCTAACTTTGCCTGGGCTTTGTATCCCTGTTGTACAAGGCCATGTAAAAGGAGTAATGGACATGCTCCCCCCAAAAACCCCCAAACCCTGGGGGGAGAGTGAGAGATGTCAACCTCAACACATAATGAAATAGGATGTGCTGGAGGGACAGATACATAACCCAGAGGCCCCCACCCCTGGAACAGAATCCCACTCCATGTTAGGCAGACCCCCTTTGACACTCTTCAACAGGAATCTTGGTGGAGGGATGATCGTAAAACCGGGGGTCTTCACTTTTCCCCCAGAAGGGCACAGTAAATTCATAAATGGCCATAATATTCACATAGCAAGGGGGGAAACCCACACCCCTCTGGCTAGGCTTATAAATGCCCTAGGGTGGATAGCCTAGTATGAACCTATGAACCTATGAAGATACAAATTGTACAGGACACTAAGGATAATCACAAGGCTTTCTTAACTGATGGTAGGAACCTTGTTGGGAATTCACAGTAATGCTCTGAATCACTCAAATATTACAAACAACATACCAAACACACACACATATTGCCAACATCCAACCTGACAGGTGCAGTGCAAACCCCCCGAATGCAAAATATCTATCCCAGCAGACTGCTGGCCCCCTGACATTGCAGATGCTGAGGTAACAGCCAGCATCTACAAAGCAAAACACACAGCAGCAATGGTATGAGATGGTGTCCTGGGCTGAGCCCAACATGGACTCCAAGAAGAATGGAATGCCAAATCACACTACTGCTCAATGTCAGCCTTACCACAGGATATGTACCCAAAGAGCAGTGTACAACAACAGTGGTCCTTCTCAACAAAGGTGTTGCCTGAATGGATACTGCAAACTACCACCCCAGAATCCTGACAAGCTTGGTCTGCACAGCTATGGAAAGGATCAGCATGTCCCTCAGACATAAAGATATTGGGGACCTACTGACACCGGACCCTACCCAGTGTGGCTTTCTTAAGTGCAGATCCTCCCCCTAAACATGTTTGACTCATTTGAAACAGTCATTAAGGTCATTGATGAGGGCAATGTGGTCCACACAGCGTAGCTGGCCCTTTTAAAAGGGCTTCCATACAATACCCCACGTGTTCATTATAGATAACCTCACCAGCTTAAATATAAACCCTATGTCAGTAGGGGGGTTGCAAACCAGACCAAGGACAGAACTGACATGGTCAGACATCCCAGCCATGTCAGACTACAAACCAGATATAATGGCATCCCACAAGGCTTGGTCCTGGGACCTCCCTCGTTTGGTATATATGTCCCATAGGTACAGGCCAACAGGGAAGGACTGTGTCTCAACATGTTTGCAGAGGACTACAAACTGGCCACCATATCTGACCCTCCAGCTGACACAAGCATCCCAAAAAAGGGCCACATAGAAACAGACAACTGGTGCCATAGCCATGTCAGCAAGCTAATTGCAGAAAAGTGTATAGTCAACCCCTGTGGATATACAGTAAGTGCCCAAATTACCACATAGGTGTTAACCCATTAAGAACTTAACATGTAATGAAAACCGGGGGACACAAGTTGATAGATATCCTGCTTTGGGGAAAAACATGTGGCTGTAGTGGTTCAGAAACATACCATATACCCACCTAATCATGAAGGTTGTCAGATCTAGATAAGGGAGGTCATTGTGGCTCTGCAGTCATCCTTCATCAGCATTACAATTGACTACAATAGCCCGTGGGGGATGTACCTCAGCAGACACCTCCATCAGCTGTAAAGCCCCCAAAAAGTACCTCACCGGAGTATCAAAGAGCTTGAACAGATGCCTTGTTTCAAATTACTGGCTATCTGCCCTCTTTTGGCCCCATAGTGATGGGGTTTTGCCACCCCATGAAATGGTAAAAAAATGTACAGAATAAATCTGAATACTGTACCTCTGTCTAGTAGTGACACAATAAAGGTCCCCTTATATAAGAGAATTGGTTTACTGTCCCCCTGTCTAGCAGTGACACAGATGTGCCCGGGGTTAAACTTACGTTCTCCCACCCACTCATCAAGATTTCTCTTGAAGGGGTCAGTGACTCTGCCTAATATGAACTGGGATCCTGTTAAAGCAGGGGAAGCCTCGGGGTTTATGAATCTATCCCCCCAAAATGTCCTATTCATACTTGGGGCCGAGGTTTAAGTCTTTAGCTCTGTGGTCCTGATGGATTTGGTTTTTGGGGTGAAGCATGTCCATCAGATCCTGATTGGACATGGCCTTTTTGTCACCAGAGATCCCTCTGACCTATGCTACTGAATAGAGCTGAAGTTTCTTTAGTCTGGCAGAATAAGACATATGTTGGAGACCCTTGATCCTTTTGGTGAGGTACTTTTGTGGTCTCCCCAGCTTTTGCAAATGCGGGTGGTACATACCTGGGGCTTTGTACTCAATCATGGGTCTGATGAAAATATTACAATGACATCCTTGGATCTGGATGTGAACCCCTTTGATTGTGAAAGGTAGAATGCTAACCATTTTGGGAAATTGTCAAATGAAAATTAAGCTGTCACTTGGGTCCCTAGGTCTCTGATTCCCCAACTCAGGGGGGCTGTCTATGTGATAATTTGGGGGACTTTGCCAAAGGGATGACTATACAGGCAATTTTAAAGGGGTGATCCCCCAAATTTTCCCGTTTCAACCGTAGGATGTATTTTTCTGCTGGTGTATACTTCCTAGTTTGCAGTCATCTCAAATTTTTTACCACCCTCCCATGTTTGCTTTCAGAAAATAAATGCTGAACAAGGGGGTCCCAGGACAGATCCCGGGGGACACCACTTGTGACTCTGAGTCTGACATTGCTCAGCGTTTTAACATGGGTTCTGTCCTTTGATTTTGCAACCCATCTAGTGACATAAGGGTTTACAAGCTGTTTAGCATCTATGATGCCTGAGTGGGGTATTGTAAGGAGCCAAGCCAGGTATGCTGTAGGGGTGCTTTGCCCTCATCAATGGATTTCTAAAATCAACCAGGTTTTAAAAAGGGAGGATCTGCCCTTTACAAAGCCGAACTGGGTGGGGTCAAGTGTCTTTGGGGCCCCATGTCTCTGTTTATGAGTTCCCTTGGGTTCTTTCCATAGCTTTGCAGACCAGGCTAGTTGCTTATGGGGGTTTCAGGGTCTGTGAGGCACCCCTTGTGGAGTCCACTGTTGCTGTATGATGCAGGTACATATCCCGAAGTAAGGCTAAGGTTAAAAGCAATGTGTGGTTTAGCCCCCTTGGAGTTCACAACCGCGGGATACCGTCAGGTCCCATTTATGCTGGGTTTTGGGAGTTCTCACTTGGACATCTGGATGAAAGGGGGTTCATTCAGCTGGGATAAGTATTTCGGGGGAAGGAAGAAAATTTTCACTGAACCCCCAGCCCGAATGTTGGGAAAATCTGTGGGGTCAGTGGATTTTTTTTGTTTGAACCAACTCTGAGCATATCTGGGGTTTCCACCCAGGGTTTTTAACATAGCTGAAGAAAGGGTTTGTGGTTATCTTTAGTGTCCAAAACCCCTCAAAGTTTGCCTTGGATGATGAAGCGTGGGTTTTTTGCAATGTTGATCAGAGATGTCTTCCCCTTCTGGCAGGGTCTCTGCAGTAGCTTCCTTCTTTTGACAATTTGATGGCTGGGTTTCCCCCAGACAGGATGCTTACATTTGGTGGGAGGGACTTGGATTTGTTTGGGATTCATGATCCATGCATTCAGATGTCCATAGAAAGCATTTGTGAAGGATTGGGATTGTGGGATGTGGTATCCCCACACAGTGGGCTTAAATACCACTCAGTCTTAAAAAGAGTGAAGTCTGCTTTTGATTTTTCACTGTGGTCTTTTTGCTGGGGGGGGAGGTGGATATGTATATCAGGGGGATTATTTTGGGCAGATCTCACAATGTATACTTCTGGTGTGGACATTTTTCCCCATGTTTGTGATGATCAGGTCTAGTTTTTATCTCCCCTAGTTGGAGTGACTAGTTGTTCCCGTGCATTTGAATTTATGAATTCCAGGGAAACCCTTTTCTGGGGTATTGGGGTAGAAAAAGTAAAACCCCCTCTATGTTTGGGGAGTTAAGTCTCCCAGTATGATGGTATTTTTGATACATTCATATCCCCCAATGTCTTCAGGAAGGGTGATGGAGTTCTTGAGATTGGGAGGATGGTCTGAAAATGCTACCAGTTGTATAGCAGTTTTCCTATGGGTTTGTTGCATGTATGGGCTCATGCTTCATGTGTTCTACAAAATGGAGGGGTGGGGGGGCCTTTATGAATATGGATCCCCCCCCGGGGCCCTTGGGGAAAAACATGATATGAAAGGGATAGCCTGGAGTGCTGGGGTGCCCCAGGGGCCTTGAACCAGGTTTCAGTTACTGCCAAGGGTATGTTCTCCATGCTGAGGGGCATCAAATGCCTGCATCTTGAGATTTGACCTGGCATTGAGCAGCATTACCCAGTTTTTCCATTTTTTTTCTTTGGGTTTTTCTGAGCCTTGCCAAAAAAAGGGACTAACAAACCTTTGCCAATATCCACCCCGTGGTGACAGGGGCACCCTTTGAACCTTTTAACATATCATCCCAGGAGACAGACATTGGGTCCCCAGAATGACACCAGTAAACCAATTGTTTAAAACTGATCATCTTGTCTTTGTAGTGGTATCATTCTTTGGGGACAAGATGCTGTCTGGGTGAGGCATACCCGCCTGGGGTACAGGGAAACCCATGCTCCATGTAGTCCAGGGATGTCTCAGGTCATTCACACCAGCATGGACAATGGCAGTCATATTTTTACATTTTGGGTGACCTGAGTCTGTTAGTGGATCCCAGCTCAGAAAAGCTCACAGTCACCTTCTCCTTGTTTAGCCTTCAGTGGGGCATCATGTGTCTGACTATGGAGTCACCTATTACAGTGTATCAGGCAAGGTGTTTGGGCCCTTTAAGGGGGATTTACACACTGATTTATTGAAGTATGTGTTGCATGTGTTTTGGAGGTGGTGGATTTTTGGAGGTTCTGGGGGCCTCTGTTGTTTTAGTACAATTTGAGCCTAAAAATGTCTTTGTGTTTTTGTGTTTGGTTTTCAGTTGTGAGGTCTATGTGGGACTGGGATTGTTTGTGTGTGTGGTTGCCATCTCCTCCTGTCTGGTTTGCCAGCCCTAGTTAGAGTTCAGCCTCCCGTTTGGCATATAGTTGCATTTTCACATTTTGTGTTTGTTAAGGAAAGGGGTTTTCTGTGTACATGAGACAATTGTAGCATTGCAAGATACCCAGATTGACCAGCTGCTGGGGGCCCGTAATCTACCACTGACATGCTAGAACAGTATAAGGGGTGGTATACCGGGGTGGATATTCACATGGTAAGTTATGTAGTGCTTTATTTAAATGCTTACTTAGTAAAAAGTATTGAGAACAAGTGCTGGCTTATACTACAGTGAGTGTCTGGTTATACTAAGGTAGAGCCCAAAGGGGGAAATTTTAAAGCAGACTTTAAACCAGAAGTTTAAAGGCCAAACCAAATAAATTTTTAAAAAGGCTACAAAGAGCTAGAAATGGTCCAAAACAACCAATTACTACAGCTTCTTTGCTGAGGGCACTTCCCCCAAAGGGCAGGTAGGCTGCTCAAAGGGTCCCCCTCCCATGGTGACAAAGAAATTCCTTCTATCCAAGTGGTAATACAACACAGGAATACCCACCCCGAATCAGCAATGCCTGTAAACTGGTCAAACTAGTAAAGGGGGGAAAAAAAGGTTATTTTTGGTCACACAAAAAGCAGAAACAGTGATAAATTGACACACTAGCACACTTTAGTGGGGGCCTCCCTTTTAAAATTTAAAAAAACAAACAAGCAAACTTTTATCAAATTGACAAATTTCCATGTGTTGCCTGATTAAACAAACTGCAGCTCCACACACTGCCAAATGCCCACCCAGAGGCAAGGGGCCCGATGTATAAAGCCATGTCCAAGCTGGAATCAATGAACATGCTGCACCTTGTACAATCTGAATGGCAGTGAGCTATGCACATGGGGAGACCTGAACCCCAGCACTGACATGGGCAAGCTGTACTGAATGATCCATAACACAGAAGCCACCCCACTCTTGAGTAAACTCCCAGTACAGGTTAGCCAAAAGTCACTCATCGACTCTCCTCAAGAGGAATCTTGATGAGTGGATGGGAGATGGTAGGTTTACCCTGGGTATCACTGTTATGTCACGGTGACGGGGGCACAGTATACTAACCATGACATATGTCATGGCAAACTCCACCCCCAATGTGTGGGAAGGACAAACACACTCTCCGACTAGCATTAAAAATGGCCTAGGGCACATCACTGTGTTTGCCCAAAGTACACCAATGTTGTGGAATAAAACAAAGTTGGACAAGCCTGGTTTAAATGTTCATATCTGAACATAATGCAACATGGTCAGATGTACAACCCCCCAACCAGGCTGTTGTGCTCACTAAGAAAAAGTAAAGCAGTGATAGGACTAAAGCCCAGGATACTGTCCACCACAGTTTAAAGTACTGAACCAGTACACTATACAGTACTACAGTGTTAGATCAGTATGAAAGGATGTTGACACCTGTATCCAAAGTATCCCATGCTGACCCTGCAGCCACAGAGTTATCCCTCTTGTGTTCAGACACAAAGCAGTTGGACAGTAACTACACAACATGACACACAACACACAACCATAAGCTGAGATATTGTTGAAATTCACACTCATCCACAAATGTGGTGGGCTGCAGAGTTCAACATATGGAAAGCTCACACTGGGCATGCTCACCCACTTTGATAAATGAGACATATGTCAGACAACATGCCATGGAAAGCCCGAACTGGGCATGCTCACACACTTAGGCCAAATCTCAGTTTAGCAGTTGCCACACATATCCGGTATTTATTTTAAATTTCCCGGAACCAACCACATTACAGCAATCTGCCCAGTGCACACAGTTAAATGACTACAGAGACATCGTGATATAGTGGATCCCCTCATATTCAAACATCTTCCACAGATACACAAGTTGTTTATAGAAACAGGGAATGTATGGCAATAAAAACCTGCAAAAGTCTATCAGCAACAAATATTGTGCATCTGACAATTAAACATATGGGTGTAGAGGTCAACACTAGGCTGTTTGCCCCAGGGAATGACAGCTTAGCCAGAGTGTGCCGTCTGCCTCCCCCGTACAGTAGGCTACTGTGCCACTGTAAAAATAGGTCACATAAGGCACCGTGTGAGGCTAGTGTGCTGTCCTCTGTCAAGCAGGGGACACAGTGGAGATCCCAGGGGTTTAATTTGCTAAGCCCCCATGTTGTTGGTGTGTGCTGGAAGAGGGGTTGGGGAGGACCTCTAACAGTAAGTGGGCATCAATAACAGACTGAGGGGAGCCTTATCTGCATTGTCTGCACAATTTCACTGTCAACACTTTGTTGGGATGATTATGAGGGATTGAAGTGTCGTGCCAGTACTGTTCAGAGATGTCCTCCCTCTGTGGGCTACTGCTCTGCAATGTATTAGCTCACTCCATCTGTTGGACAGCTCATATATGGCTGGTGTACACCTGACAGGTGTCCTGTTGTGGAGCAGTCATGGGTATATTTGGGATAGCATGATCAATGCAAACCTTCCACAAGCTCATAGAATGCAATTGTCAAGGATTATGCAGAGTGGCCTGTATACTCCCCCAGCATGGGTCCTTTGAAGTCTTCCACCCCAGTCTTCACAAGTGTAAAGTCTGCTTTTGATAAATACACTTTGTTTGCAGTGACAGGGCCCGGGGGTGGGGTGGGATATGGATGTCCAAAAAGGGGGGTATGGTCAGATATCAACAATGGTGGTCTACCTCTGGTGTGGAACAGTGGGTACCTATGATGCAGATGGTCAGGTGCAATATGTATTTTGTGGCTGTGGTGATGGGTTTTGCCATAGCCCTGGACTCACAAATTTGTGGCTGTAGGGGGAATGTTGGAGGCCTGAGTAGTTCCCCCACAATATACCTGTACCTGGCGTTAACAACTGGAATGGTGTATGTGAACACCTGCATATCTTTCACTGTTCCCAGGGGAAACAAAGTGTGTGTCCTGGATGTGGGATGGTCCCAACTGGTTGTGTTGTGTGTTACAGGTCCTGTGGTCACGGGATGGTATAGAACATAACCTGCCAGTGCGATGTGCATATCTGACCCTGAAGTAGGTGGCTGCAAATGCATATATATCTATCCCCACCCGACAGGTAGTACTAGATGTACATACCTCTGTAGAAATAATGATGTCAGCACCCTATAAATACTGCAGGTGCAGAATAGATGCCCGTAATTGGATAGTGCTCTGCTAATCGTCTCCTTTAAGTGTCATAATGTAGTTAGGTAGGGGTTTGAATCCTGCAAATGCTTAGTGTGTGTGGGGGGGGGGTTGGGGCTGTGTGGGGGGAAAGTTCCCTTTTGCCACTGGGGAAAAACACCACAGGGTGCACACTCCCCCTTCTAAACACCGATGATGTCAGCACCCCATAAATACAGCAGGAGAAGGCCAACCCCCCCGTAATGCGAATAGGAGGCTCCGCTAATCGTCCCCCTTTAAATGTCATAACATAGTTAGGTAGGGGTTTGAATCTTGCAAATGCTTAGTGTGTGTGTAATTCTGTATGAAAAAATGTCCCTTTTGGCAACTAGGAGAAAACACTACAGGATGCACATTCCCCTTTCTAAACAATGATGATGTCAGCACCCTATAAGTACAGTAGGAGAAAAAAAGCCTCCCAATAATGCATTTGTGTGTTCTGCTAATCGTCCGTCTCAGTGTCATAACATAGTTTGGTAGGGGTTTGAATCCTGACAAGCTTGGTCTGCACAGCTATGGAAAGGATAAATGTACCGAACATAAAGATACTGGGGACCTACTGACACTGGACCCTACCCAGTGTGGCTTTCTTAAGTGCAGATCCTGCCCCTAAACATGTTTGACTCATTTGAAACAGTCATTAAGGTCATTGATGAGGGCAATGTGGTCCACACAGCGTAGCTGGACCTTGCAAAGTCTTCCATACAATACCCCACGTGTTCATTATAGATAAGCTCACCAGCTTAAATATAAACCCCTATGTCAGTAGAGGGGTTGCAAACCAGACCAAGGACAGAACTGACATGGTCAGACATGCTGCAGCCATGTCAGACTACAAACCAGATATAACTGGCATCCCACAAGGCTTGGTCCTGGGACCTCCCTCGTTTGGTATATATGTCCCATAGGTACAGGCCAACATGGAAGGACTGTGTCTGAACATGTTTGCAGAGGACTACAAACTGGCCACCATATCTGACCCTCCAGCTGACACAAGCATCCCACAAAAGGGCCACATAGAAACAGACAACTGGTGCCATAGCCATGTCAGCAAGCTAATTGCAGAAAAGTGTATAGTCAACCCCTGTGGATATACAGTAAGTGCCCACCAATTACCACATAGGTGTTAACCCATTAAGAACTTAACATGTAATGAGAGACCTGGGGACACAAGTTGATAGATATCCTGCATTGGGCAAGCATGTGGCTGTAGTGGTTACAGAAACATACCATATACCCACCTAATCATGAAGGTTGTCAGATCTACATAAGGGGAGGTCATTGTGGCTCTGCAGTCATCCTTCATCAGCATTACAATTGACTACAATAGCCCCTGTGGGATGTACCTCAGCAGACACCTCCATCAACTGTAAAGTCCCCAAAAGTACCTCACCTGGAGTATCAAAGAGCTTGAACAGATAGTTTCATAGTTTCATAGTATAGTACTAGGCTATCTGCCCTGGGGCATTTGTAAGCCAGTAGTGATGTGGCTATTGCCACCCCATGAAATGGTACAAAATGTACAGAATAAATCTGAATACTGTACCTCTGTCTAGTAGTGACACAATGAAGGTCCCCTTATATAAGAGAATTAGTTTACTGTGCCCTGTCTAGCAGTGACACAGATGTGACCCCTGGGTAAACTTACGTTCTCCCATCCACTCATCAAGATTTCTCTTGAAGAGAGTCAGTGAGGCTCTGCCTAATATGAACTGGGATCCTGTTCCAAAGCATGGGAAGCCTCTGGGTTATGAATCTATCCCTCAGCATGTCCTATTCATACTTGTGTCGAGGTTTAAGTCTTTAGCTCGTGGTCCTGATGGATTTGGATTTGAGGTGAAGCATGTCCATCAGATCCTGATTGGACATGGCCTTGTATGTCAGCCAGAGATCACCTCTGAGCAGTATGCTACTGAATAGAGCTGAAGTTTCTTTAGTCTGGCAGAATAAGACATATGTTGGAGACCCTTGATCCTTTGGTGAGGTACTTTTGTGGTCTCTCCAGCTGTTGCAAATGCCGGTGAGGTACATACCAAATGGGCTTTGTACTCAATCATGGGTCTGATGAGGAGAATAGTACAATGACATCCTTGGATCTGGATGTGAATCCTTCATGATGAGGTGCAAGGTAGAATGTTTTTCAACCCCTTTGGCAACGTGGGTGTCAAATGAGAGTCGCTGTCTACTTGGGTCCCTAGGTCTCTGATTACTCCACTCAGTGGGTTGCTGTCTATGTGATAATTTGTGGGTACTTTGTCCAAAGGGATGACTATACATTTTGGCATTTAGTTTAAGGCTGACACGGCACCAATTGTCAGTGAGGCCTTTTGTAGGATGTATGTGTCTGCTGGTGTATCACTATGGCCTAGTTTGCAGTCATCTAGAACTTTGTTAGCCACAGCCTCCCATGTTTGCTTTAACATCTGAGAAATAAATGCTGAACAAGAGGGGCCCAGGACAGATCCCTGTGGGACACCACTTGTGAGCTTTGAGTCTGACATTGCTCCAGCGATTTTAACTTATGGGTTCTCCTTTAGCCAGTTTGCAACCCATCTAGTGACATAAGGGTTTACTTTTAAGCTGTTTAGCTTATCTATGATGCCTGAGTGGGTATTGTGTGAAGGCCTTAGCCAAGTCCAGGTATGCTGTATGGACTGCTTTGCCCTCATCAATGGATTTCTAAAAAGTCAACCAGGTTTAAAAGGCAGGATCTGCCCTTTACAAAGCCGAACTGGGTGGGGTCAAGTGTCTGTAGGTCCCCTATGTCTCTGTTATGAGTTCCATAATGATTCTTTCCATAGCTTTGCAGACCAGGCTGTTAGCTTATGGCGGTAGTTTCAGGGTCTGTGAGGCACCCCTTGGAGTGGGACCACTGTTGCTGTATGCCAGTGTTCAGGTACATATCCAGAAGTAAGGCTAAGGTTAAATAGCATTTTTATGTGTGGGTTTAGCTTCTTGAGTTCACTACACGCAGGGAACCGTCAGGTCCCATTGATGCTGGTTTAGGGCAGTTCTCACTTGGACATCTGAGATGACAGGAGATTACATTCAGCTGGGATAAGTATTTCTTTTTGGGGTGAAGGAGGGAGAAATTTGCACTGAACCTGTCAGCCAGAATGTTGGCAATATCTGTGGGTTCAGTGTATTTTTGTTGTTGTGAACCAACTCTGATATCTGAGGGTTTCCACCCAGGTTTCTAACATAGCTGAAGAAGGCTTTGTGGTTATCTTTAGTGTCCTTAGCGATTTTTCTCTCAAAGTTTGCCTTGGATGTTTTATGAGAGACGTAGTTTTCTGCTAATGTTGATCAGAGATGCTTCCTTCATGGCATTTCTGCGTAGTAGCTTCCTTCTTTTGACAATTTGTTTATGGCTGAGGTCCACCAGACAGGATGCTTACATTTGGTGGAGAGGACTTGGATTTGTTTGGGATTGCATGATCCATGCATTCTTGGAGATGCCATAGAAAGCATTTTAAGGATTGCATTGTGGGATGTGGTATCCACTGACACAGTGGGCTTAAAGGATACCATCTCAGTCTTAAGAAGTGAAGTCTGCTTTTGAACGTTTTCAAATTTTTT
>NC_056746.1:1413843430-1413857542 GCF_019279795.1 Protopterus annectens | reverse complement strand
GACTCTGAACCAGACCACCTGGGGTTCGTGACCCAGGTAGTAGAAGACGTGGGTGAATAAGATGATAGAGATTGAGTGGCTAATATGTTTTGCCTGACCTGGCTAGGAGGGAGGCAGCCTTATCCTCTGTAATGCTGATGTCAAGCTGGACCTTGTGAAGCAGCAGAGAGCATTACTAGCTGAGGTTAGAGCCTATAACTGTCAGTATATTCCCTACAAGATGACGGTGGTGATCCTCGGCTCTTTTCCCTGCTCATAGCTGCATAGAATACTAGTGGTGATGGCTGGATTCTATTCTAGGGCTACAGTATGAAGCATATAGCAGTTATAATCTGAAATGTCAGTCATTTATTGCTTACCAGCAAGAATATATGATGAAAAGCCACAAGTACAATATAATCCTAATATAGTAATCTCATTTGTATTGCTTTACTTTGTCAGATAAAATAAGCAGCCACTTAAAAGATAAAAATTATTAACATTGTTTTTTTTTTGCATAAAATTATATCAAAACTGTTTGAATACAGAGTACTTTAAGAGACTAACCGGCAGATGCTTGTTGGCAGGGATTAAAATTATCTTTATTTAGCAAAAAATGCCCTAATCTGTTTAAATTTTTTGTGTTGTACTGTATTGTAATAAGCATAAAAAAGATTAATGTTATATAGGGCTGAACTGATGCCATCTCTCCAGGCTTGCTAAAGTAAAATTCCATGCTACCTTGTCCCAGTTTCATTACAGTATAAGACTGTCACACCTGCTATGTTAGATAACATTTTCCCAGGAGAGTCATAAGTCCTTATGTTGCTCCATTCCACAGCACACAAATCAGGAGTGGTTGCTGCACATTAAATGCTGTGACCTGTTGTATGGATTTGAGCTGTGACACTGACCATTCCTCCTCATGCTCTATGTCCTGCTTTAATAGCTTACTTTTCATATAATGCAATGCTGCACTGATTCCATCACAGTGGGGGGGGGGGGGCACGATCCTCATCCACAAGGTGATATAAGATGTCAAACTCCTCTTTACTTTACCCTTGTAGTGAGAGGATGGTATGTTTTCACTTGGCTGAAGTTACTTGTCTGCCGTAGTATGATGGGCTACCCTAGAGGCTGGAGGCAGGGCTTTTATAGTACTTCCTTATTTTGCCATATGTTATTAAATTTCATGCTCTGTGTGTGTAACAAGCAAACTGCACCCATCAATGAAATTTTTTCAACTCACTCAGTAGCAGTCAGATCTGCATTCCCATCTAGGGTTTGTCGGATCTTTTCCCTTTGTCAAAGCACATAATGTTTTTAAAATGAATTCTTGATCTAGAATTTGAATGACACAGGTTGTGGTGAAGAAAGATAGCTATGATTAGGGTTGTGAAGATGTTATGTCCAGCAAAAGTGTCAAATAGAATGGCCACATTTCACCTTCTGAGTTTTCTATCTCATTGTACTGTCCATTCACTGAATATGTTTATGGTAATTTGTGATATTCTGTTTCATTTGTCATTACCAGAGGAGTAACAGCTAGAAAGCATTATGGGTCCATAGATGTCCCCAGAAACATGAAAAGCAAGCTTGGACTAGTGGTATAGATGGCTAAATCCCTACTTATGGCCCAGATGTCCCAAGTCTGAATAATGTCTCAGGAGCTTGACAGCACAGGCAAGAGGATGGGTTTGCCTATCCTGGACACTGGGAAAGAACAGTGATGTCTGACCAGGTCTGTATCACATAGTCAAAGTCTTATAACTTCGAACAAGTAATATTCGAATCATTATGTTCAAAGTTACAAAACTTCGACTATGAATAAAAAAAAAAATCGGAAAACAAAATAAACTTTTTTAAGCAGGGGGTCAAGCCCCGCTGCACCCCCCACACCCCCTGCTACTTAAATATACCAACTCCGAGATCACACCCCATTGAACAAAATGAAAACCTCCGCTTATGGAGATTTCCATTCAAACGCTCGAACTTTTACAAATTCGAACTTATGGTCTCGACCATATGAGGTTTGAACTTGTAAAAGTTCAACTGCGTGATAGGAACCCTGTCTGACCAACTTGCACTGTTGCTCTAGAGACAGAGACTCAGCTGGAGAGCAGAGGCTGAACATAATGCAGGTTTCTGCTGCACGAAAGGCATAGGCATGACCTCCCTGTCCTGTGATGATAGTGTGTGTTGGAACTTATGGAGAAGAAGGCATTCATTAACTGAGGGACATGGACAGCCCTAGAATTGATCCAAGTTCTCATATCAACACCAGAGGAGGGGATGAGGCCATAAAATAAAAATGTTGTTGTGATGGCAGGGATAGCACCAAGGCCACCAATGTTAGAGTGATGACCATACTGCCACTACAAAGTTCCCAGGAAGTTTGGCAGAATTCTCCAATTGCCCATAACTTTCTTCCTTATATGTTAGTATTGACACCTCTCTGGAACAGTCAGGGACTTCCAGATACCTACTGATCTTAAATTAAGCCAAATATGAAATCATAAACAGTAATTAATAAATATAATATATATATATATTTTTTTTGCTGGTAGTAAGCTTAAGCAAACTAATGGTCAACAAGCATCACACAACTTATTAAATGCCAATGTAGAAAATGCTGACACTCTTTATTTATAAATGCTTAATAAGTAATGCATGTCAGCCACAAGACCATAAAGACTGATAATGAACTTTACTTAAATAATAAACAGTGCAACTACAGATTACGTAGGTGGCACACAGAGAAGTTCCCTGGTCATTGTTTATTGCTGTGATACTGTCCATAACTATTATAAGTATGATAAATTATCAACTAGTACTCAGACAGGTCCACCACAAAAAATATAGCATCAACTCCTACGTAACATATAGCATAGCATAGGACAGGTAGTTCAGCAGTTAATGTCTCCATGTGATCCTTTAAATCAATTTTCATCACTCACTTTTTATTGGTGTAGCCAGCATTCTGTGGGTTTTAAAATCTTCCTTTCCTGAAACGCTTGGCACCTTTTTATGTATCTAGGAGACCAATTATGAATACCTCTTGTACTCTTACTCGCCGGAGTTAGTGGTTTAAGTCATTTTCACTGTCCACATCTTTCCCATCTCTTTCTTTTTTCTTTTATTATTTTGATTAGTTTGTTACCCTACAAACAGCTTTTGTTTGTCATACAGAAGATACAGAAATGTGCATTTTGGAATTCCCAAAAGTGCAGCCATTTATTGATGGCTTATTTTATGTAGCTAATAAACTGTCTCAGAATTTCTGTTTTCTCTGGTAGCTTATTTCCTTTTTGTTTCACACCTATAGACATGATAATGACTGTTGCAAGGTACTACCACACTGGCTTCTGGCAACACATCTAACTAGAAATTATTATCACCTTATTTGAGTAAGTTAGGCAATAAATAGTACTGCTATGATTTGTATTTTTTTGTTGTTTATTTCTTTATGTATTTGTTTGTTTGTTTCATTATTTCTTTGCTGATGGCTGATCGGTACGCCTACTAGTTCATGGACCATTTTCAGGTATAACCCAAATGGGCCAGGAGGGGACATTTACATAACAGTACTCTAGGTTTAGAAAATGTTTGTGTGTTCTGTCTGACTGTATGGACCTGACAACTTGGCAATGAACATGGAAATGACTGTCAAAGTTACAAGGTCACCATAGATTGCTGTGTGGATGGCATAAGCATGATTGCAGCAACTGGACCAGACTGTACCTTGCAGAAAGAAAATGAATGCAGAAATATGCCGCTTTTCATGTGAAATATGTTCCACGTTTAAAACTTATTAAAAGAAGTTAGAAGTAGAACAATTCTAAAAAACTTTTAAACCTCTTGAGAGGTAGGTTCAGGGACTAAAACAACTGGAAGGCATTAATAATTCATGTCATGAATGGACTGTGAAGAATGGGACAATGAACAGCATCCTATGGAAATATAATATGACTCTCTAAGATCAGATGGGTAGATTTGGATGGTCGTTGACCATTTACTGTGAAGCTGTGCATTTTAGTCCTTTTGTAACTGGTGGGTAAGAGAACTGCTCACCTGCACCTCCAGCAATTCTTAAATTTTGGCTTGTGCTCTACTAATGTTGCTAATAGTGTATAGCTCAAGGTTACGATTAATTTCTTCCTTCTAGAAATATATTGACGGCCATTCTATAAATTCATTTGGTGGACTTCCGTATATGGCATTGCTCATCTGACTTTAATCAGTCTTCTTGGTATTAAAGTTTTTCAAATACAATGCATTTAGAATATGTTTAGATGCTTATTGAATCTTTTTATGTAAATTTCAAAAAAGAGGCGTAGCTGAAAAATCATCAGCTGCAAATTATTTTATTCCCTAATAGGAGGGAGGCTCTTTCCCCAAGCCTACCATACTTTATATGAAATGTTATGTAGCTGGGTGTGGTTTGTTGATTTTTGTCTTTTTTGCTGCAGAAACCTACATTTTTTATAAGCCTAACTTTTGTAGATAGTTTCTGTACTAAGCTCATATCATGTGTAATACGTAATAAATACTACATGTGGTCTGATGTTACTCAAAGCTATGATTGGCTATTGCCCTCTGACACCTTTTCTGTTACATTGAGGAAGCCACCCACATCATAGCTCAAATTATTTTTCACATACTTCATTATGTGACAAACCAAGAAACTGTCTTTTGATTGGTGACAGTAAAAGCTCACAGATTGGCTTTGTAAAAGCAGTGAACAACTGTTGAAATCTTCTGCTGCACTTAAAAAAAACGTTATTTCAGACTCTAACGAGGCATATTCTTTTGACAGACGGAAAGAGAAGAAGATAAACAATCCCTTGCTAAAAGATTAATTCTGACTGTCCAGTGCCAAAAAGTAATTGGACTTTCCAAGGGTCAGATGAGGTATAAGACCCTCCATATAAAAAGATTTTATTAGTTTTATGTCTTTGATTTTTCCATTAACATAAAAGTAAAATACGGGTCATAGTCAAAAAAGTTGACTATCTTTTGTAATTTCTCAGTCAGACTTAGTATTATATGATATATTTGGTTCTGTAATTACATTCTTGTACCATTGTAGAATTTGAAATTGTTCCACAGCTCATAAATAGTGTTGCATCCTAATCGGCTTAAAACAATCAGAACCTACATTTTGATTCGATATTTCTTAGCAGCTAGCTTACTGCTGTTTTACCGGACCAACAGGTTATGCAGGTGATTTTCTCTTCTGAGCTGCTGTTATGTTTGATCTTTTGATTTAATTAGAACCCCCTAACTTTGTTAAACTTTTTCAGCAAACTGCGGTATAGCCTTGCTGTTTGCTGGCAGGAGCTGTTGTAGCTCATTATCACTGTTACACCGTGAGCGCTGCGATCACCTATGATGTGACAGCAGAGGATGTGTTAATTAGTGAAGAGAAGTAGACATTTCCAGATCCTTCTAATGAGGGAGACTTTCTCTGTAAATATACACACACATACGCACACACAGCCTTATACTCTGTGCATTATTATTATTAATTATCGATTGTCTGGTCTGCTGGACAATAATATTAGTAGAGTTGGTAACGTAGGAGATGTGATGGACTGTAGTCATTGTCACAAGATATACATGTGTTTTTTTTTAAGATTTTTATTTCTTGTTCATGTCGTAACAGAATAAACCTTATGAATATACATCAGAAAGCTGACACTTTTATATTTAGCAGTATCTGAAAGTAGGTAATAACTATTCAATTAACGTACTACTAACAAGCTTAAGACAACTGTGTACATATTTACAAAGATGTTTGAGACTAACTGGCTATTTGTGAAATTTACTTCTTCAGGTAATCTATTTCTGTTACTGGGCAAGAAAATATACTTTAACACAAAATAACTGTTTTTGAAAAACTGATTGTTTAGAAGGCTATTTCTAGAATAAATTGTGGGAAGTATTTGTTAACTATAGTATAAACTGATATGAGATACCCTTTAACATCAAGAATTACAGGCAGCTAAAAAGAACACATTCCTAAAGTGTAATTTATTATTAAATGTAAGCTGTTGATCATTAGAGTGAAACTCTGTGTAAATGGAATTGAGATCTGAATATAAATGCAGATGAGAAATGATGAATTATATGTGCTTTCATTTCATATCTAAAAAATGCAATCAGCAGCAAGATGAATGTAAATGTATATGGAAAATATATGTTACTAAAGGAGCAGAAAGACATACCTGGGGAGTCCGAAGGAACTCCACCACCCACATTAAGGGCTGTGGTAAAAAGGCCTAGTTTACATGATGCATTACCTTTGTATACATAGACGTGTTAGTTGCAATGAGTATCAGCTAATTTGCATGTCTCTGAATCACCGTTAACAACTGCAGTGCAAGCAACACTTTACTGAAATAGTCATTAGCAGCAACAGATACATCACATTAGCACAGGCACCTACCTTCTCTTCCAAATACAAATACACACATTCAAGCAAACACACATACGCACACATATATACACGCACACACACACAAACACTCTAACACACACTCCCTGTATCCATACGTGCTCTGTACTGACAGAAAGTCCCAGTGTCTTCTTTTTCCTTTCCTGGTAAATCACAGATGATTACAGTCAGTCATTAATGCAGACATTATAGAGTTTCATATACTTCAGTAAATCTAGCATAGTGTAAAAGCTGCTATAGTAGCAACTTTCTAAGTTTGTAGAAGGAATAATTAAACTCCTTCCCTGATTTTGTCCCACCATCAATTTTGGCTTTATTTCGATTTCTTCTACTGTGAGTCTGAGAGGTATGCTTACTGTCTTCCTCTCCACTGTACCTCACAAATGGCTGTAGGCATTGAATAATGGTCTAAGATCCCCATTATATGTTAAAAAAAACCCTGCTCCCCCCTTATAGATAACCTTTTTTATTTTACATTAGAGTACATGGTGCTGAAGAGGAGTAATATCCTTTGTGGGAGCTGGGACCACAATAGTGTTGGAATCCTTTTTTAATTCTAAGTGTCCCTGGTGTCTAGTGATTCTCTACACCATGTTTTTTTTTTTAATTAAAAGCCTTTAAGGCATGCTATATTGAATATCCCTGGTGTCTAGTGTTTCATCCTGATCCTTTTCTTTAGAGTTCTCCCTGGTGTCTAATGGTTCCCCCAAACCAACGTTATGTTATAAGTAAAGTTAAGGCACAATGATAAAGGATATCCTTGGTGGGTAGTGTTCTGCAGTTGCATGTTTTAAGAGTTATACCTGGTGGCTAGTGCCCCCCCATTCCGTGTCTTTGAAGTTATCCTCGGTGGCTGCTGGTCCCTCAACCCAATGTTGCAGGTCTTGCATGTTAGTCTTGGGGTGTGTAGGAGGATAATAGAAACCTAATGTACTCCCTCACTAACCCCCCCCCCCACAATACACCCTCTCAGACAGACACAAACTCAGACAAACAGATATACTCTTAAACATGCACCCCCCACACACATACACACACACACACACACACACACACACACACACACACACACACACACACACACAGCTCTACCATGATGACTTCATTACCACAAGCGGCCAGGAGTAGGGTTGCCACCTTTTCAAATGCCCAAAGTGGGACATTTTTTGTAGAAACGTCAGATTTTGCAGGGCAAAACATACCCACGGCCAGTACAAAGGACAGAACTTCACTTTTTTGCCAAAATAAAAGCTTATTCTTGTAGCATTTGCGTTGCTTATTCTGTTCCTTATAACATTTAGGTGTTTCAGATACAAAATAACTGTTTTATGCAAGTATTAAAGAAAATATAGGAAATATTTTTGTCCTAAAATCTCAGGACATTTGCCATTTTTTCAGTTTTTTTGCAGGACACAACTGCCCAAAAAGAGACTGACCCTCGCAAAGTGGGACAGGTGGTAACCCTAGCCAGGAGTAGCAGTGGTAAGTTATGCAGCCAATCAATTGCATAACGGCCTTACTGCAGGCAGTTCCAGGGGAGATCACACGGCTCATTTTTTGTATGCATCTCTCCCAGAGTGCCTCATTAGCACATAGCACTGCTGCAGAGACAGCTCACCTTGTGGTGAACTTCCTTGCATAAATGCATTGCAGTAGGGCTATCTCTTGATACAACATTTCTGAATTTGGTCCAATGAATATAAATACGTAATCAGACATATTGTACAACAGTATATGTACCATCAAATGTGAATTTTTAAAACCACTAAGCGACCTGGTCCCAGGCATCTTCTTCCACCACGGCCTGTGCAGAAGGCAAAGATTGATACTAGTCAAAACATATAGCACAGCCAATAAAAATGAGTTTCATAGATTAATTTACAGTCTCAACTTAATTAGCATATAGAAATTGTTAAAGTCAAACATAAAACATCTAGCATAACAATCCCATTGCTGCAAAAAGACCATTGTGTTTTCCTTGTTGGGTTGCAATTTATGTAGTTCTAAGTGACTGCAGTTATAGTTACAAAATTAAATTTATTTTTCCAGCAGTGACACTTACTTGAATACTTTTTGAGTGGTTTTCATACTGGTTCTTCCTTCTAGCATTTTCTGAAGCACGGCTTTTTCAGTGGTTAAATGCCCTCTTTCTAAGCATTCAGAAAATGGCAGTATAGACTGGAAGATGCGCTTTATAATTCATTGTTTAATAATCTGGAATTGTTCAGAATTATTCAATTAATATTAACATAGCTGTCAAAAGTACTGAATATTCATCTAGTATAGAAAACATTTTATGAATTTTAGGTTATTTACAGTATAACAAAATTGATTAGAAAAATGGAAATACAACAGCTGCTGTGAAGAGATGCATTCTTAATAGTTTGAGAGAAAGCTTCCAAATTCTGATTTGTAAAGAAGGTTGACATGCTTAGAAAATATTAAATATTAAAGAGGCAACAGCTGCCGTTATGAATTCAGGAGGCCTATAATAGTTGTAATGAGAATCAGTTGAACAAGTTAATGGTGAGATTTATTGACAAAGCTGGTGTAGAGCGGAATGTTATTTTTTTCTTTTTTATAGTGACAGAGACTAAAATGTAGTATGAGTGTGGCAATACTGAATTTGTAATTTTGAATGGCCTGTGATTGAGTATGTGAGATTATGAAAATAAAAAAATAATCATGAGATATTATGAATAGCATTTACAGTAAAGTCACGACAGAGCACTATTGCAATCTGTCATGAGCTTTGTAATTCTGATCATCAGTATCTTTTCTCTCTCTCTCTCTCTCTCTCTCTCTCTCTCCGTACAAACAGAAATTCATGTACTATACCCATGGTCTCTCACTTTGTTCACATACCAACATTTACTCAATTGTTGAAACTCCTTTTTCAGCCTGGAGCACTAGATCTTTCACCTTTGTCCTGTGGCATTGAACTTGTTTTCTAATGGAGGATGGAATCTGTTTCTCAGCATTTCTGCACGGGGAGAGTGCTTACGTGTTTTAATAGTACTGTTCCTGTGTTTATTTTCATTTTCTGGTCTGCTTTCGCTGCAGTTCCTTCTGCGTGAGCTGTGCAGCAGTATAGTTTTGAGTAAAGTTAAAGCAGGATAAGCATTACTGTGATCCACATTCATCATCTGATTTGGGTAATAAATGTCAGGAACAAGCATGAATACAAGTTCCTGCTCATAAGTGACACTTTGACCAGAAAGATATTCCAAGACATCAGTTTCTGTTTGTCCCACATTATCTTACAGCTGGCCCTATCCTAGGAAACTACTTAATTCCTCTCTGTCAGACTGTGCATAGAGGATCTATGAGTACGTTTCTGATCCTACATGTTATCTTGCACATGTTCGACTGTGTTTATAGTGATACTGCTCAGGTGAATCACAAACTGTCAAATATCCAGAACAGGTGCTACCATCTATCCTTTGGGTGAGGGAGTCCTATTCTCAGATTACTTGTGAGTCAGTGAATCGGGGCTGAACAAAATGTGATGAGTCCCATGTTGACCAAAAAGTGTTCGACCATCACCTAAGAATACAGTCTGCATCTGCACTGTATTGGAGTGTGACTTTCCCATGAATGACAACAGGTTATTATCACAATTGGCTCTCTAAAGGTTGATAAACCAGGGATATGTCCTGTGAAAGATAAGTTACCTCTTTTTACTTGTGCAAGAACCAGTTAGTCATGGAGACAGATACAGACTATGTTATAATTAACATTACTGGGCTTCCTCTCAATGTACTTCCAGATTTCAGGTTGCAAGAATCATGCATGCTATGTAATAAAAAAAAAATTAAATCCCACTTCAGATAGCTGTCTGCATTGACTGGTCTTGTTTCTGTAACATGCTTTATTGACTGTGGAATGCCATAGGAATTAAGTTAGACTATCACTGTGATATCCAGTATAAAATGACCACAGTTGTTTTCTTCCCCCCCATTAAGCAATAATGCTGTTGTTCATTGTATCCCTTTATCTTACTGTTATTGCTGTACTGAATTGTAGTGTAATGTAATGTGTGACTCTTGATTCTGTGTAATACCTTATTTTCTGTCTCTCTCTCTACTGTATTTACCTATCTGGCCCAGACCCACTTACCTGGTCAACCAACATTAAGTAAATAAACCCTATATGATTTATACTCTCCTACCACCCATATTCACCTCCTTGTATTTGTTTACTTATTCTTTTTCTACCCACATTTTACCTTGACCTCAGTATCAACTCTTACTGCTTTGGATAGAACAGTTACTGCATTCCCCTACAGATGTTACATCTGCCATGTGCTTAGGCCTGCTTCTGCTAGCCACGTGATGTTCTTTGTGTTTCACTGTTGCAGTCATCACATTTGTGTTATCTGCTTGCAGTAGTCCTCAGTCAGCCTGATTAACAAAGTCTTGGGTCCTGTGTCAGTTGCTGTCTCTTCTTCCGTGACGTCAGGTCATCAGGGGTATAAAACATGCAGCCAATGCCATTACATCAGTCTTTCTTGCCGTGCAGTGCCCGAAGCAGAAGAAGTTCGCAAGTGCTGGTTTGCCGACTTCTGAAATTTTCGTTTTCAAGTTTCAGAACTGAAGTCTTCAACTAAAAGCTAAGTACCCCGTTGGGGAAACTTTTTCTTGCTCTAAACAGATGTCAGTAAAAGTAAATAATTGCATTTCTTGTGGAAAGCAAATACCTCGTAAAGATTTTCATTCATACTGTATTCCTTGCCTAGGCCCTGACCACGACGTACCTCGCTGTCGGTTTTGTGCCTTATTTAAACCACAAACTATTCGTCATCGGTATATTTTCGCTTCTAAATATTTTGGTGCTCAGTTCAATTATCCTGATATGTCTTCGGTAAGCCATACGACTACCGACATTCTGAAGAAAACGCAATGATAAAGACAGAGACAGTCCATCTAGGTCCAAAACTGCCGAAAACGCTTCTCCTAAGCCAGTCGCCAGTTCGCCGGTACTCAGTGAGGCGCTTTTGCAGCCTCTATCTGCTACTTCAGATTCTCAGGCCTCTACTGAGACCCACTCTGATGCTGCGAGATGCTTCAACTGTGGAACCTGCAGATGTCTCTACCTTGGATGGGTCCGGAGCCACTGTGCAGACACCAGCTTCTGAGGGTGTATTCAGGCCTACTGACTTGCATATTAAACCAACACCATCTTCTTCTTCAAGGCCTAAAACCCGAACCATGCCTAGAAAACTGACGCCCAGACCGCATGGTCAGGCCTCTATGCCTAAAAAACAAATAAGAATGGCTGAAGACCTTATTACTTTAATCAGGGGAAGCCAACCTTCCCCCTCTAAGAGAACTAGGACTGAGTTTGCTTATGATACTTCTGACCAGGATTCTGACATTTCTGTCTCCTCTGATGACCAGGATTTACCCTTATCTAACTATGAGGATTCTGATGCTGAGGACTGTATTCCCTCTGCCCCCCATAGGATTTCTCTCTTGGAAAACAGCTTTCCTTTTAGCAATCACTTCAGCAAGAAAAGTTTCTCAATTACAGGCCCTTATGGCAGTGGAGCCTTTCATCATCTTTCATGCAGACAGGGTGTCCCTCAGGACCAATCCCTCTTTCATGCCCAAGGTGGTATCCAGTGTGGCCCTTAATCAGTCCATTCATTTGCTAACCTTCTTTCCTAATCCACAGAACAAAGGGGGAATGGATACTGCACTTCTTAGATGTGCACAGACAACTTAGATTCTACTTGGACAGGACTAAACCTCAAAGGAAATCTGAACAACTGCTGGTGGCATTTGCTGCAGGGATAGAGGGAAAGGCTATTTCAAAGCAAACCATTTCTAAATGGATAGGCCATTGCATTCATTTCTGCTATAAGCACCATGGAAAACCTATCCCACAGGGGATCAGACCTCATTCAACCATGGCTGCATCCACCTCTACAGCCTTTCTCAGAGGCGTACCTACCAGGGACATCCTAGAAGCTGCTACCTGGAGTTCTGTACATACTTTCACCAAGCATTGCCATTTGCCAATTTTCTCTAAGTTCAGCGCTGGCTTTGCCACTGCAGTCTTACAGGGCCTTATAGCTGATCATAATGCTATCCAAATTTCTCCTCCCATCCTTAGCTTTGGGAATCTACCCAAATATGATGACTGCAACAGTGAAACACAAAGGACATAGTACAGTTGTGTACCATAAATGTAGATGTTAGAGTGTATTCACTGTTGCAGTCCTGGTTACCCTCCCTCCAGCCCCCTGACTTCTTTTGGCTATACCTCTTCTCTCCTTTACTATGCTTAAAAGCTTTTTGGTGTATTTGCTTTTTTGTTGGAGGTATAACCTTGTATATTTATAGATTTAATTGCTTCCCATTAGGGGGGCACCTGACATCTGGGGGTAAGAAAAACTGATGTAATGGCGTCGGCTGCATGTTTTATACCCCTGATGACCTGACATCACGGAAGAAGAAAGAGCAACTGATGCAGGACCCAAGACTTTGTTAATCAGGCTGACTGAGGGCTACTGCAAGCAGATAACCCAAATGTGATGACTGGAACAGTGAATATACTCAAACATCTACACTTACGGTAAGTGTACACAACTGTACTGTTTGCAAACAGGTACTTCCTAACCTCACTCCTAATTCAAGTCCATTAATTTATACTGTATATACCCACTATAACTTAACACCATGTGATTTTTTTTTTTCTTTGGAAGATGCATGTCATATCCCTAACCTGCCCTTCTTTTCTTTTATTAGGGCTTCCATTTTCAGTTCCTTTAATCTGTCATTGTATTTTGATGCACACAGTGCATAATTCTGATGTTCTCTGTTGTAGTATCCCTCAAGAAAGCTTTATCATTTTATGTAGGAAACATGTCGTAGCAGAAGGTTTATGTAATGCTTAAAAATCTGCCTTATGAAGAATAAAGACCTCACAATGTTTTTACTTGCTACATTCCTGTCAAAGTAAATTTGCTTTTGGTTTCTCAAGGTAAATTGTTAGTGTTTCTTCCAAAAATACTTATAAATTAAAAGACCATCATCAATATTTAGAAAATTATATGCAGCATCCACACCACAGGGTAACTATAGTGTCGGGTCCTAATTCTGGTAACTACTTGTATGATATTGTAGCCAATTGTGAATCTCCCAGTAACTAAGGTGTAAGTGACCCAAAGAAAATATTTTCCATTAATATTTTCCGGATTATTCTTAGTAGAACCAATTCCCTTACAGGTGTCACTCGTAGCAGAGAATGGCCTTATCTTCTTCTTCTTTTGGCTTTTCCTGATTAGGGGTCGCCAGAGCGGATCACCTGTCCGCTCATGATTGGCAGTGGAGTTTTACAGTGTCGAGTTGCCAGCCCGGCGCCCAGCCTTCCACAGAAGGCACATACATGCACACACTCACACCTAGGGCCAATTTAGTGTGTCCAATCCTCTACTAAGGTGAAATATGAGCTGTTTTCCAAGGAGTCTGGAGGTAGTAATTCACTTACAGGGGTCACTCATAGCAGAGGATGAGCTCCCTATTGAAATGCGGTCATTCAGAGTGCCGAAACACTAAAAAAAAAGGACAGAAAGCAAGAGAGAAGAGTGAATTTCAAAAGTCACTCTTCTCCTTTAAACTTCACATCCCTAAACTGATATATATATATGTGTGTGTGTGTGTGTATATGTG
>NC_056746.1:1413830930-1413840930 GCF_019279795.1 Protopterus annectens | reverse complement strand
AGCTAAGGTAGGTAGTCGACATTATTGAAGTAATGAGTATGAATTTACAAGAACTTAAAGAAACCGGTGTTGACAGATGGACCTAACCTGCTGAAGTCCTTGGCATTATGAAGAGTGAGACTTGATTAAACCACAATAACAGCAGCCATCTGCTGAAGTTCATTCTGTGGGATGTCTCAGACTCTATCTGCATTATAGTGAAGCACTGTCCCAATCTAAAAGTACCACAAGTTCCACTGAAGGTTCAACTTGCACTACTTTCAGCTATTGTACATTAGATAAGGGTACTTCTGTGTTTTGGGAATTTATTCATCAAAGACTACTTCAAAGGCTCTAATTTCACTGAAATTGCACTTTAGCTGTCTCGGTGGTATCCAAGAAACTTTCTGGCTGGCCATAAAGAACGTGTGGTCAGAAAAGGAGAAGTTTCTGGTTTCAAGCAGGAGGTTATGGGCTGTGATTGTTGTGAAGCCTGAGACTTCTAAGCATGTAGAAGACTAAGGTTAGTATTCAGAGCCAGATCAAGCACAAGGCGACCAAGACAATCACCTAGAGCCCAGTGGCTTTGAGGGTGCCCCTACTGGCTAGGTGGAGGCCTGCTTGCTGAGGGACTATCAGACTTACTTTTTAAAATTACAATATACATGTTTTTGACAGGCATTCTTCTCTGTTTCTAGTCCCACACACCAATTGCATCTGTGCTTGCATTAAAGCACAATTTGTTCATTTCTGCACACAAAATTTAATATTCCTTTAATTTAGTACTGCTAACTGCACTCCTGGACAAGTTTCTGCTGCTTCCATAAAAGGAGGCTTCAAGTAAGCTTTTAGTTTGTGTGTGTGTGTGTGTGTGTGTGTGTGTGTGTGTGTGTGTGTGTGTGTGTGTGTGTGTGTGTGTGTGTATGTATGTATGTATATATATATATATACATATGTATGTATGTGTGTGTGTGTGTGTGTGTGTGTTTAAAATGCCCCAAATATGGATAACTGGTGGTTAATTATTCAGGCTGAAACCTTGTACCTTGGGTACAGGAAGCAAGAACCTGAATTCTTTACCCCAACTACTAAGGTGTTAAAAAAAAAACTTGAGTTTCAATGAGATGAAATGCTCTGAATTGGGCAGTTTTTTTCATTAATGGTTCGTACATTTTGTTTCCTTGTTTACTGGAAAAATGTTCAAAACTACAAATTAAAAGCACGGTCTAACAAGTGGTGTTGTATTATACAAGGAATATAATTTAATACAATCAGGAAGGTGAATCAAAGAACACATGCATGTATACATGGTCCTAAAAATGTGTGCAAGGGGCCTATGATTTGAAAACAACCCAAAGGCAAACTTTATCCGCAAATGGCCAGGTGCTTTTTCTTTGAATGTGGGTTTCAGTGCCATTTCAATGAATGTGAGTTTTGAGGACAGAGAGGTTTTAATGTTGTCTGTTTTCATTGTGATGCTGTATTGTTTTGTTTAGCAAATGTCTTATCAACGTTTGTGGTATAAAATTTGAAATAAAAGTTTTAAATCAAATTCAAATAATCATTGTAGAAGTAAAGTAGAAAACAGTAGGCACACTGAGAGGTTTGAACAGTGATAACTGGGGAGAAATAGCCAAGAAATGAGACTCTAGAATGGCAGCGAGGTGGGGGGGGTGCATGTATGGCGGCCCCAATCCATTACCCTGACTAGGGCCCCGTTTGACCATGATTTGGCTCTGGTGGTATTTATAGTACTGGATTTCATAATTAAGTAGCAGTTATCCATGAAGAGTACTGCTCTGCCTATATGCAAATGCAGTCAGCACAGGTTATTCACGCTGACTAAGGAAATACAAAGGCATTTTGAAAAACGTACCTATGTATGGCAAAAGTGCAAAGTACCTAAAGATAAGCATTAAGTACATGTGAATGACTACATGGAAGCCATAGGGTTTCATATGACTTTGTATGTGTTCAGATATTGTGGACGGGCATGGCTATGTGCACTCACACCTGAAAGACCTAAGGCAAGTGGCAGACAGTGCAGCTTTTACTATTAATATTCTTTTTGAAAACTAAAGGGGTTTATTATGTTCTATATAGGGATATCTTTATGTGGATACCTTGTTGATTGCATTAAAGAATGGAAAGCATGAGAGGAAAAATTAAAAAGGGTAGACACAGTGGGAACAAATCTAGAAAGCTGTACTGGAAGAGGGAGGAGAGAAAAGATACTATGTTTTTGGTGGAGGATAGACCCCTCCCCCTATTTTTTCAATTTTTTTTTAATAAGAGAATAGTGTAGGTGAGAAGTAGGTAAAGTTGGTGTAGCAGAGAGGATAAGGGAAGGAGGGGGTGACAAGTGGTGCCCAACAAGCGTCTCCAGTCCACAAGGCCTAAAACATTTCCACTGCCAGATGGTGTTGTAGTGGAAGACACTGATGTTAAGGGGGAAGGGGCCTGTGGTAGCATGATGTTTGGACTGACTGGGGAAGCGAGTCTTCCAACCGCTGAAGAGATGCCTCAATTGGTTGAAGCTGTCTGTCCATGACCTGCTTCACCACTTCCTCATCCAACACTGAAACCCCCATTCTATAGGATCATAGGAGGCTACTAGGCTAATGGCCCCGGGGTCCTGAAAAGCCTAGCCAAGAGTTTATCCCCAAAAAAACCCTAAGTCAGCACCTGTCACCCCTGTCAATGAGGGAGAAAGGTGGAACCCCTGGGACAAATTTTTGGTTTCCCATCCATACATCAAGGTTGTGCTTGAAGAGGGTCAGCGAGGTACTCTGACATGTATTGGAAGTCTATTCCAGATACTGGGCAGCCTCTGGGAGACAAACTTGTCTCTCCAGCTGGTTTTGTTGATGTTGCATATTAGATTTAAGCCTACTGAGTGGGTAATGCGTGAGGAATTTGACTTACAGATATGAAGCATCTCTAGTAGGGCATGGTCCAGTACTGCGTTGTAGCCGAGACACAGATCACCTCTGAGCAATCTGTATGATACCAAGTAGAGTGATGGTGATTTGAGCCTGCCCGCGTAGGACAAATGTTGGAAGCCATGGATTCTCTTTGTGTGGTATTTCTGTGGCCTTTCCAGTTGGTGCAGGTGTTTGGAGAGGTGCATACCAAATGGGGAATTATACTCAATTATAGGCCTTTTGAGGGAGGAGTAGAGAGAGGTATTAACCTTTTTTTTTCTAAATGCAATCCCTTTACTTATGAGATGAACCAAGTAAAAGGCTTTTCTGACCAGTGCCACCACATGATTGTTGAATGAGAGATTGTTGTCAACCTGAGTACCCAGGTGTCTCACCACAGGTTGTGTGCTTAGGGGATTGCTTTTGATGTAGTAATGAGTGGGGGCCTTGTTTTTGCCAAATGGTATGATAATGCATTTTTTTTGCATTTATCTTAAGGCCATGACTTTGGCACTGGTTATTTGTAGCTGTGAGACCCTCTTGCAGTAAGTTGCCATAATTTGGGGAGCCAATGACAGCACCCAACTTACAGTCATTCACAAACTTGGTCAGCCACAGGTACTTTGAATTTGACTGGACCTCTGAGAAGTAGATGCCAAATAGTAGGGGTCCCAGGGGGAATACCACTAGTCACAGGTCTGCTGTCTGAGGTGGTGGCAGCTGTTTTGATCTTGTGGGTCCTATTGGTGAGCCATTTGGCCACCCACCTGACGAGATAGGGATTTACACCAAGTTGTCTTAACATTTTGATGATGCCCAAGTGGGGGATTTTATCAAAGGCCTTGGCCAAGTCAAGGTAAGCTTTGTGTACTGACTTTCCCCTCCTCCAGGGCCTTAGAGACAGTCTCAAAGAAGTCAACCAGGTTCAATAGGTAAGATCTGCCCCTGATTAATCCAAATTGGGTGGGGTCAAGTGCTTGGAGATTGCGTATGTCCTTGTTTATGTGATCAATAATAATACACTCCATGGCTTTGCAGATGAGTCTTGTCAGGCTAATGGGGGTGACAGTTTCCCGGGTCAGTAGTGACACCACATTTATGCAAGGGGATGACAATGGACGTTCTCCACTCTGCTGGAATGAAGCCTGTAATTGGGCTATGGTTGAATAGGGTGCTCAATGGCGAAGCTAGTTCTTGCTGTAGATGGTGCAGAATACAGCCTGGGATACTGTCACGTCCCATGGAAGCTGTATTCTTTGCCTTGGATAGGGCCTTTAGCACTTGCTCTACTGAGATGTGAGGTGTGGGCCAAGTATCAGGGATGTTGAATAGGCTTTGGGGGGACAGGGGGGTGAGGTTTGCACTGATCCTATTGACTTAGCCAACCTGCTAGCTGATAGGATCAGTGTAAGTGGTACCATTTAGTATGAATTTGGAGCAAACCTGGGCTTTGCCATGGAGTTTCCTAATGTAACTGAAGAAGGACTTGTGGTTTCCCTTTGTTTCAGAGGCTTGTTTCAACTCATAAGTGGCGGTGGAGGTTTTCACTAATGCACTTCTGTGTCACTGTTAGACAGAGGCACAGTATACTAACCTCGAAAAAGGGCATAGCAAAATTAATTTAAAATGGGTGGCGAAAAACACACTCTGGCTAGGCTTATAAATGCTCTAGGGCAGATAGCCTAGTATGAACCTATGAACCTATAATCTAATTTGCTTGTTGAGGCAGAGGAGGGAGCTTTTCCAATTTTTAATTTGTTCCTTTTTACCCTTGGACAACAATTTCTTCCTTTTGTTGTAAACCCTGTTGATAGAGGATGTCCACCAGACAGGCTTGTGTTTCCTTGAGGAGCAGGTTTTAGTTCTGTTGGATATGGCTGAGTCCATGCAGTTGTACAGGTGCTTATATACTGCATTGGCATACTGTTCAGTATAGTTGTCTGCATCCTCTGGGGGGGGGGGGGGTGTGAAGCTACAGATACCTTCCCTTAGGAGGTTGTAGTCAGCTTTGGAGAAGTTTTTTAGTCTGGTTATGGCTGGGGAGGGTTTTGAGTGGGATAGAAACTTTGAATGAGACAGACTGATGATTGATCTCACCAGGGAAGAGCATACTATGGGAGTGGTGCAGCGGTCAGCTATGTTGGTGAGAACCAAGTCCAGAATATTATCTCCCCTTGTGGGGGATAAGTCGAGCTGGTCTAGTGCATTAGAACTGATGAAGTCAAGGAAACATTGGGTGAGTGCATTAGTGCAGGAATAGTTCACCCAGTCTATGGTGGGGTAGTTGAAGTCACCAAGGATTAGGGTGTTAGGGGGTACCTTGATGGAGTCAAGTAGGTCCAGGTAGGGGGAGTGGGTGTCCTGAGTCATGGAGGTAGGTCTATAACTGGCTATAACTTGGATGGGTGTTTTGCAATTTGTCAGTTGTACCTGAGGCTTGCCAGGCTGCCACATGCCAGGGTGTCTGCAGGACTGGTGCCAGTGCCCCAACCGTTTGAGGACATTCCTGGACAAGCAGACAGAGAACTCTCCCTAAGCTGTGAGGTACACAGCTGGGCTACTTCTGAGGACTTTGGATCTGTAAAAAAAAATAAACAGAAATGTGAGAGGGAGAAAATAAAGAAGGACAAAGGAATGCATACTTGAAATACAAAAAGTGGGGTGGAGACAAAGAGAAAATACACACAATAAATTTACACAGTGTCAAACAGCATTCAGTTTCTTACTTTAAAACAATTTTTTTATTTTCTTAGTCTTTATTGAACTAGAATAGCATGCACTGGAAGTGCTCAAGCATACATGGGAATAATATGGAAAGGGCTTATGCATACATGGGAACAATGATATGGGAAGGGCTTATGCATACATGGGAACAATGATATGGGAAGGGCTTATGCATACATGAGAACAATGATATGGGAAGGGCTTATGCATACATGGAACAATATGGGAAGAGCTTATGCATACATGAGAACAATGATATGGGAAGGGCTTATGCATACATGGGAACAATGAAATGGGAAGGGCTTATGCATATATTGGAATGATGATATGGGAAGGGCTTATCCCTACATAAGAACAATGATATGGGAAGATCTTGTGTGTACCTGGTAATAATGAGTGTATTGCTCTCAAGTTTAATAAATACTTATATTTAATAAGATCGGTTATTGACAGCATGCTGCATTGATATAATGATATATCTTCTTCATTTGGTTTCATCAATGAACTGAAAGCAGTGTAGGCCTTCAGCTACTATCCTTTATAAATACTTGCAGTTATACAGAGTATCAAAATCACTTAAAATGGAGTACTGCGTTTATATTTTGACATATCTTGGATATCGTTGCAATAATGCATTGAAAGCAGTGCAGTCATTCAGTGGCCATCTTTTTCTAAATGCTTGCTTATATACATTAATGAAATTAGTTTAAGACAGATTACAGCATTTAGCACTTTATTTAAGCTTACCGGTGACTTCAGCTAATCATGGAATTCTCCTTCTCTGCTGGGTATTGTACTCAATCTTATTGTGTGCTAGAGAGAAATAACATAAGACAATTGTTTACCTGTGTTTCACCTTTTTTCCTTAACATTACGAATATAACTACTACTACTATGCAAGGCATTTCATTCACTGCTATTTAAATATTTATTAATATCTGGATTCTCATACTGTGCCAATATTTCCAATAATGTAAGTTATTAATAGTAGGACTGCATCTTCATTCAAATTGTTATACTTTTATATACAGTGCAGTATGTGTACAGCTTAATTGCTTGTGGAAGGGGTATTGTTTGGACTCTTTCCATACACTTTTAGTCTAAGTTCTACTTTAAAGTGTTATGGTTTGGATATCTAAACTGTACTTTTATGTAACAGTCTCTAAATTCTGTTCAGGCAGAAGCTGCATGCACAAAAACTGTAGTAATTCAAGGAAGTTTTCTCTTATTTTCAATTCAACTTTAATTAAAAAAACATAATAGTGTCAAAGCTGGACGCAGTACATGTACTTCAGGACAATAATGTGTGCTTTGATAGTTTCCTACCTAGTAACTGTAAGCATATAAGGGTACAGTTTAAAAATGTATAAAGAAGTAATATAAATGGTCATTTCTCACTATGTGCTGATCATTTAGTTGACATTGCAATCTGCACACCCCTCTCTCAGCCTCCACTCTGACTAGAGTGTGGTGTCTGACTGAGACTTCATCTTGTACATGCAGTTAATATTGTGGAAGAATTGACTATCTTACTCAATTATTATACTAGTAAATAACTTTTTACCTACACAAAGAAAATATTTTCTTTATAAAATGGTTTGCATGCACTTTAACTACTAATTAAGGTAATATAATACTGTAAATGAAAAGATGTGGCAGCACAAATATTTTTTCTCTATGTACAAATGCATACATTTATATACTTGAAAAAAGATGGACATGTACTCCTGTGAAAGTTTATCTGTAATTTACAGAGATAAACATGCAGATTTACATATATTTATTTATTTATACATATATTACATTTGTATTTATACAGACAAATTATTACAAAAGCATTGCATATATCTGTATGCAGAAGCAGTTCTGTATACATATATTTTTATGCTTTAATTTGCATTATTATAATAACATTATAGATGCATGTTTGCAGTGACGCATATTTCTTCTAGCAAATACTTTGAGTTATGCAACATTCTTATAGGCTGTAATTCATAAAGGTTACCACTAAGTCTGCACTGTGTACACTCACTGTAGCCTTACTGAGTGAATAGACAGCACAAGCAATGTGATAGGGATGTTCTTGAATACAGAACGCATATACTTAGTAAACATTTAGTTGCAACCTGTATGAATCCCAGGGATAGTTTTCTATTGTTAATATTACCAATAATAATAATTATACAGAAGTCTGGTCTTCTTAATGCTACCTGGTCAACCCAGTTGACTAGCTGGTTGAGCCTACACTTCTGCAGGTCATCGTACCTGTGATGGCATTGCCGGCCAAAGCAGGTGATCCCTGTCAGGAAAACTCAGGGAAGTTGGTTTAAAAATTGTAATATATATTTATATAGAGAATTCAATACTGACATGGAATGATTACATTAAACACGTGACAGTTAGCAGGTGAGCCTTCCACATCTGCAGAGAATGACAATGAAGGCAGTGTGGATGGTAAGGGTCCCTCACACCTCCTTATGAAGCACACACCAGTGTACTTATTTCTTTATTGGTAATGTTTTCAAATCATTTTTTACAAGATTGGTTGCAGAAACAAACAATTCCACTATAGTAATAAATTTGGAGGATATCGATACAATAGCTGTTAAATAATGTCATGATCCATAGGTTTGGACTATAAGCTGCTTTTTTTCCTGCGCAGCCATACACCATGCACAAGCCTGCAGCATGGGACCCTTTACTACTGCTTCCAGCTGGTCACCATTAGTCATAGTAGTTTTGGAACCAGGAGCCATGGTGACAACATGGGCCACTTCACCACCAGACTGACACGAGGTCATGCTGTGCAGAATGCAACATGCAGTTGCTGGGATATATTGAAGGGCATCCCCAGACTCATCTAGGCACCTAAAATGACTCTTCAGGAGGCCAAATACCTTCATGACGACAATTTGGGTCTTGGACATTCTGTATTAAAGTACTGTTCTGCAGTTCCACTAAGATTTCTCACAGTGTCATGAGCCATGTCTCTGGTAGATAGCTAGCATTATCTGAGAAAGAAAGGGGGGGGCAAAACAAAGAAAAACTGATTTAGTGTTCAGCAAACATGAATAACTAATTAAATAAAGCAGAAAAAAAAGAGAAAAAATATTTTCCTCTTACAAAAAAGATGACCACTGGGTATCCTACCATGCTGGAAGGGATTGTAGACTGAAGTAGTGTGCCTGATATGGGAATCATGTGCATTGCCAGGATGGTGGGCAGAGATGTTTGTGATGCACTCTCATGCATCACATACTGTCTGGCAATTTATGGAATGGTAGCTCCTCTTATTATGGTACAGGTTGATATGTGGACCAGATGGGGCCCTAATTACCCTGTGGACATAGTGGATAAGTAGAAAAATTTAAGTATGAATTGCAAGTAGGCAAGAGAATGCTTCATTAGTATATGCTGTTCCACATCATTTCTCGTTTGCATCTCATAATGACATCATTTGCTTGGACTTATTCGCAGCCGTTGCATGGTAGCTCATTCATGGACAGTGCAGATATCCTTAACATGTTTATGTTATGACTATGAGTACCACCATAATTCTACAAAATTTAGACATATAAGCTTGTAGAAGAATAATTCTACCTGATTTAGAAAACTGCAAATCTTGGACATTCCCTTTTCTCTTTGGGAAGTTTTAGGCGCCACAGTTATTATAGATGACAAAATTAAAACCACCTTTCCCACTTCTATGGCATATTGCTACAACAGCTCTTATATTAAAATTAATATTTATTATAGTTGTTTAGAAAGTCTCATGGTATGCTGAAATACATTGCTGATGGTAAAGTTATGTGATGGTAGGTATATTCTGTTATTAATCAGTGTAGGTAGTCAAACTAGGTGATGAAGTATTTTTACAATATTACAAGAGATGGGATAAGTTACACAAAGAACACCTGGCACATTGCAGGACAGCAAAAAATCTTTTTTTTTTCAGATTAAACAAGTATGCTAAATGATACTAACTGAATCACCGTACTCGGCTGACAAGTGTTTCTTCATGTGATTTTCACTACATTTGAGTGCTGAAGGTTAGATATTGAGGTCTGATAATGCGGCAGTGACCAGCAACTTTCAGGATGTATTTCATGATATGTCTTGTGTGCAAAAATGTTCCTTAAATGGTGTATTATCTGAAGAATAATTTCATACCAGAAATGAAAAGCATGTCATGACTACAAAACCAGGACTTTCTGCACCAATGTACAAATGCCAGCAGGCTTACACTATCAGCAAAATCAGTAAATATTGATTTTTACATTCATTCTGATGAAGTCAAAGGATTTTGTAGTGATAATTGTTAAAATTAACTAACAGAACACTACAAAAGGCATATTATAGTTTGTTCAGAAACA
>NC_056746.1:1413820930-1413828430 GCF_019279795.1 Protopterus annectens | reverse complement strand
CCTTTGTTAATGCAGGACAGAACTTCTGTAGCATTAGTTTCTGAAATGTATAAGAGTGTGTGGCTTATACCAAACCTCCATATTTCTTTTTCAAACATTTGTGTCACTGGATCAAATAATTAAGTAATAATAGAATATATATATATATATATATATATATATATATATATATATATATGTATTTAAATCTTCTTCTGATCCTCTTCTTCTGATCCTCCTTTATGAACTAAAGAACAGAAGCATGGAAAATAATTATTCATTAATATAATTGTATATGGCGGTTTGCTATCATTATGTCGACGTGCATTTGCACGGCTATGAAGTATTCAAACATCAGATGTTTGAATACTTCATATTGTGACATGAGCGAAGGTTTGCATTGCGAATGAACTGTGCATTCGCAATTCTAACTTTCGGTCATGGGAGGGGATCGCGGTACAGTATGGTTAGGGAAATGCATCCCTTTCCTCACTGTAGTGCGGTCTCGGAGTTGGAATATTAAGTTGGGGGTGTGGGGGTGCAGCGCATAACTGTGTGTTCGGTTAGGTAGGTAGGTGATTATGGGAAGGGTGGGCGTGCTGTGTATCGCCGTAAATGTCGCAAGCGACATTTTCGACAATACACCCTTGTTTTCGAGTTTACTATTATTCGAAAATGTTAATTTTCGATGCATGAATTCGAAAATAAAGACATTATTTATTTTTACTTTCGAATTTATGATAGTAAACCGTATATGGCATGAGGTTTATCTGCCTTAATTTAACAATCTACAAGGATATTGATCTGCTTTATCTTATTTCTTTAAAATGTAAGACATGGACAGAAATTCATGGACAGAAATTCATTGTTATCTTGAACATTGAGTAATGGTGTCCATGACTTTCTCAGATTCTTTAATTGCAAGCAAAAGCTTAATAGGGATCAGAGTAACCTTCCATAACTCTTTTATACGTTCGTTTACATTATGTATGACCATTTAAATGAACATTCATTGTATTTCACTTCTTAGAAACTATTTACTGATTGGTTTTGATTAAAATATATTTAACTTTGTTTTTAGTTCTCAGTTGCATTGTGCTCATAATCTATGTATACACCTATCATCCTCTGTCTTTGTCATTAACTGAAATAATATGCATTTGAATAATTAAATTAAGTGCTAATATTGCCTCTAATATTTCTTAGATTACATTTGTTATATAAAAATAAGTGAGAATCACAAAACAGAGTGACTACAAAATAAAAAAAAAGGATAACTACAGTATCCCTAGTCAGCAACAGAAGTGGTCACATGTTCTAATCTGGAGCTTTTGCTCTAAGGGATGTTAGGGTAGCTCGAGATGTGAAATGAGATTCCTGAAAGGAAATGCATTGACACCCAGAAACAGACTCGCTCCTTTCCTAATTATAATCATGTCTGAGACCACACAATCAGTAATCATGACAAAGGTCCCATACTCCACTGTTTTTGTTTCACTCGTAATGGTTTGGCTGCTTCCCCATTCATCGTTCCTTATTATTCTCCAGCCTCTGCAATAAATATCTTATAAATACTCATGTAAAGGACTAAATGAGATGAGATGAGCCACATGAAAAGCATAAAAAGTGAAATAAATGCAAACACTTATCAAATATGGATATATAGGAACAGTTTATTGTAATGGGTTGCAAAATAAATTCAGAATTAATAGGGTATGGACATTTATCCAGCAAGATGGACTTTGGATGCATGAAACATTTAAAATGAGTATTTATTGCCCACTGATACTGTGTGTACCTTTCAAAAAGAGAACCTGTTAATGGAGTTGCACTGCTAAAAATGTTTTATTATTAAGAACTATACATGGGCAGCCACAGTGCTGCAGTGGTTAGCATTGCCACCCCACAGCAAGAGGTTCTTCGATTCGATCCTCGGCTGGTGTGCCTTCTGTGCGGAGTCTGCATGTCCTCCCTGTGGTTGCGTGGGTTTCCTCCTTGTGCTCCGGTTTCCTCCCACATCCCAAAGATATGCTGCAGGTGGATTGGACACTCTAAATTGGCCCTAGGTGTGAGTGCGTGTGTGTGTGTGTGCCTTCTGTGTAAGGTTGAGCGCCGGGCTGGCAACTTGACACTGTAAAACTCCACTGGCAATCATGAGCGGACAGGTGATCCGCTGTGGCGACCCCTAACTGGGAAAAAGCCGAAAGAAGAAGATTAAGAACTTATACATATCTTGATTATATTAAAACAATGTCATATATAATTCCCATTAACTGCAGTCTGGATCCAGTGTTATGAATTGTTAGGCACCACTGCATAATATGTCTTTTATCACCCATCTGAGGATGGCATACTTAACCCACTGTGGTGTCTAAGTTGAAGTTGTGAATATGCTCACAGAAGTCCAAGCACCCACACTTCTATATGATTCTACTTGATAGATACACTACTTGGTATCCATGTGAAAAGCCTGTAGGTGCATTTTACTTTTACAGTGAAATCAATAGCATCTTATAGAAGTAAATCATTTAAAGAGTCAGTACTAGGCATGTCTAAATAAGTGATAGCTGTAAGATGTTAAAGGGTTATTTTTGAACATGAGCTGCGCTGGTATTTAGTGAATGCAGAATGAGTACATTATTGTCCAGCTACAGTAAATAATTATTGTGGAAGCTTCCAGTATTTGGTGCACACTCTTGACAGGGTGATTAATACTGGCTTTGCTGTGCGATAAGGGAAAGGCTCTGGTCTTTATTATTTACCTTTATAAAACATCAGGACGTTTGTCATCTCACAGATATTCAGAACTGCGGTGGTAGGTGCATATATGAATTCATTTCCTAGTTACTTTCCTCTCCCCCAAAGTACATCACTAATGATAAGGAAGAGCGTAACTAATAGAATGAGCTAATATTGAATGGCTGTACTGAAATACAGAATTGCATTTGTAAGCAACATTTTCAAAAAGTGCATTCAGAAGTATTGTGCAGGTTTATAAATCTGATGCTCTTTAATGTTGTTGCAGTCATTTGTCATGTCCATGTCTGAATACAGTAAGTATATTCCTCTGTGGTAAGTATGAATTAATGTTGACGCTTCACTATAAGCATTAGTCAGGAAAAGCGGATGCCATTGTAGCTCCCACTATCATGGATGTGCTGTAAAGAAACGGTTATTAGGAAACATGTAAAATACTAAATATTACTGAAGATGCATACCATTTACAAAAGAGTCTTGTAGGATTATTTTTGTTTTGTAGTTAGATGTGTTACACTAGTTATGCATCAAGGAATCGTGCTGTTTCAGTTTATAGTATAACTTATTTCACAAATATTCCAGCAGAAGATAGAATAGCTGATGTGGAAGACAGCTGCATGCATTGTTACAAGTGCATTGTACTACAAAGGATAAGACATTTAGCTGACAGTCACTGAATAAGAAGCACAGTTAATGACCCTTTCTTGAAACTGCAGCTGTTGCTCATGAAAAGCTAATATCTGTGTACTCTAAGTCTTCTGGAGTGTTATAATTAGTACATATTCACCTGTCCTTGTCATACACCTGCTCATCTCTATTTCCATTTGTCTTCAGCATGTCAGCATCTCTTTACTGACACGTACTGTGCCATAACCGCAGGTAGAATGCCAGCACTGTCATTGTGAAACAGTTATGAGATGCATGCTTTCTACCAACATTCTGTCATTCTTTCACTGTTGCCAAAATAAGTGGACACAGTAGTCCAGGGGCAGCCTTGCACATTGTCTTTCTATATGAAGGATGTCTTTATTATCCAAAATGCTCCACCACATTATGTTATCTGTCACCACTGACTCTGGATGCATTGTGGTCGTCAGCATCTAAGTAAGTATAGCCCCTAGATATCTGTCTTATATAAGGCCACATGATATTAAAACACTATTCATTACCAAAAGAACTGTTTAAGGTGGGACAGATTTTCTTCATAATATCTGTGTTTTTCTTTTGGTTGATCTGCACTTTTCCAGTTTCACCTGACCCTATCCTCTTTCAGACTCTGATATTACATCTGGCCACTTTCTTCTAAGGGTTACACACTCATTTTGCATAAGGGCAAGCATCCTTTGTCTTACTAAAGTCAGAATAAGTGCTTATACTTCTGCAACAGAAGTTTGCAAGTTGCATATTACAAAAATTAGGATATTCAATAGTTATTCCTTGTCTGTTATCCTTACCTCAACTTCACTATTATGGGTACAAGTTCTGCTCAGTGGCACATATCTTACGCTTCTTGACTTGCTTATTAGGCCATACAGAAGGTGCATCTTACAACCGTCACACTCATCAAACGTTCCAGGTTTTCTGTTTCTGGGTCTGTTGTATAACTTCTGAGCATCAAATTCAAGCCATCTTTGTTGGAGAAGGCCCTTCTGCACCATTGTGGGAGGAGAGTGCTGTTTGGATCTCATCTAATTGAAGATGATTGGACTAGAGCTCAGAGAGAGTGTCCTTATTTGGCTAGTTTGAGCTCAGAGAGAGAGTCCTTATTGGCTAGTTTGAGTTAAAGGGGTTATTTTCTTATTTTAAGTCCCGCGTTTGTGCTTGTTTGCATGTAGTGCATCATCATGCACTGCCACATAGCAGTGGTTTCCATTCGTGGTTATAGATGCAAACATTTTGCTTGTTAAAATTTCCTTAACACTTTGCTTGTGGTCCTCCATTCCTAAGTGCGACCTCTTTTCCTGACCATAAAAATTTGCGTAACACTATAGATGAACAATTTCCACCAGTTTCTCCAGCCACTTTGGTCGACATGTGCATCCTGAGGCAGTGTAGCAACTACCTCATGTTCACCAGCAACCCACTACTCCTAGTCCACACAAACTCAACATGAGAGAGATGCAACTATATTAAGAACTTTGAATCCATGCTGACTCACACACCAGTCAGTGCATTTGACAGTGAGTAGGTTGCCATCATACACACCTCATCTCCTGCTCCACCCAAACCACATCACATATACTTACATATGCAGAGATCCTCACCAGAAACATACCTAAATACCAGAGACAACGCAAACACAAGCACAAGCACACTACACATAATACTTCCTCTGCAGAACTCAAAACACATAATAGCTCATGCACCAGTGTCTCACCTGTCAAGCCCTTAAAGCAAAACACATAACCAAGCATATTAATCATAGGTGATTCCAGTGTGAGACACACAGATGTCTCTCTCACCAGGCTAGATAAGGAAAAGATCACAGTCAGCTGTCTGTCAGGTGCCAAGATCTGTCATATCACACATGCACTCAAGTCTCTCAACAACAGGCACTGTTATGACTCCATCACAGTCCGATGTACCTCTCTGGACTATATGAAGAGAGACATGACTGAGCTCTTAGACTATGTGTCTCAGGCAGGTATGTCCTTAGCCTTAAGCAGCATTTTACCTTCACCTAGGATGATGCCTCAATGCAAACAGAAAATGATTGACTTCAATAATTGGCTTAGTTTCTGGTGTCATTCTAAGGGGATCCAGTATCTGTCAGCCTGGGATGACATGATCGACAGACCTCGATGCTTTTCCAGAGATCATCTTCATCTGTCACCCCTAGGATTTTGGCTGCTGGCTAAGGCTCTTGTCACCCCCATAGTGACTTTTTAGGCAGTGTCTCAGGAAAAAATTCCAGATATAAAAACTTAAAAACAACTTCAAGGCTATGCTGCTAAATGCTAGGAGTCTTAACATGAAACTGCACTCACTGGAAGCAGTCCTCACCTTGACAGATGTAAACACTTGTACAGTCACGGAGACCTGGTTCCAGGCTATGGAGACCACCCCAGCCATACTAAGTTGCACCTTTTTCCACACGTTCAGACCACAAATGGAAGGAGTGAAAACTAAAGGAGGTGGTATATCAATATTCATTAATGATGAATACACCTCCAGATTGGTTAAACAGTATGATTCCCTGGAGATATCTCAGATGCAGTAAGCTGTAGGTAGGACACCTATTTAAGTCATTGCCATCTACAGAACCCCCTCCATGAAGCAGGACACCCACTCTGCCTATTTGGATCTACTTGAGTCTATCAAGATACATCTGAACACCATGGTTTTGGGCAACTTTAACTACCCATCCATTGACTGGGTAAATTACTCGTGATCAAAATCGCTTTCCCAAAGGCTCCTCGACTTTAACTCCAGTGCCCTGGACCAGCTGGTTGACACCCCCCACAAGGGGTGCTAACATCCTTTTTTTTAATAATTGGTCTTGAGAACTGACCTGTAATGTTTTTTATAAATGTCAGCTTGGCATTCTGATTGTCCTACCAATGCACTTGCTGTGTCAGTACAATGAATTATGGGATTTCTTCCAATCCAACTCTGATGTTAAAAATAAGATACTATGATTTACAAAGTTTGATTGCACAAAACTGATAATCTTGCATTAGTTTTGTTAGTTTGTACATAGTTCATTTTGTCCTGTGAGTAAAACATTAGGACTATGACTGTAAATTGTTTCATTTAAAAAAAATTAAAGCATTTAGGTTCAGCTTATTCAAAAGATTGTAAATTAAAGTTTTTAAAGTGAAATTTAGTGTTCAACATGTTTTTAACTTCTAATGGAAAACACAGGAATGGTCTTCCTTAATAAAATGTATTCAGTTTAAAGTTCACATTATTAAATGAGAAAACACAGGCACAGAAGTAATGAATAAATATATGTTACTGCAGCAAAAGTCATGGTATTCTGGGCCTTCTCTCAACAACACGCGTCTGTCCTTAGTGTATTTTTGAGATAGTTTTGTGCAAATACGTTTTTATAAAACAGAATCAAAACATTATAGTATCGTTATTTCAAGTGTTTCCTTACTGTTTTGGGAGTATTTTTGTTCTACATATTTTTCATTACAAAATCTCCCTTATGAAGTTATGTAGGATAGATGCACTGACCCATAACGCATTTCTTCACTTCCACTCTGCTGTTATAAAACCAGGAGCTCTACATGCAGACTGCTGCTTTTGTAGAAATGAAACAGCTGTTCTGCAAATTCAGGTAAGCAACAAAGCTCTGGAGAATGTACATGCTTCTGGAATGATGGAATATGTTGGGCAGAGCCCATTTGAAACAGTTTCCTTTCATCTAACTCCCTAGAGAGCCTTATTGCATTTATAGCAGGATTTCCTCAGTTGTTCCCATTGTAACCATTTAATGACACCCAGAAATTCAGCAGTCATAACACATTTTTGTAATATAATGTGTGGGCACATGTTCAGTTTTGCAGTAGTAATGTAGTCTGCCAAGCCATTTTATAGCTTAAAAATGAACTTGCCAGCTCTGCAGGTAACCGTATTAAGCTGTTACATAACGAGAATGGGTTAGGTACATGTGAATCAGGAATGACGCTCTGCAGCTATCCATGCTATTTAACCTCTAGCTACCTGAGCCAAGTTTTGATATAATTTCCTTCCTTATGCCTTCATAGATTTTTTTTTCCACCATTTCCATGTGAAGAAAAAATTGTTAGGATCACT
>NC_056746.1:1413765930-1413815930 GCF_019279795.1 Protopterus annectens | reverse complement strand
GGGCATTTTGAGACAATGTTACAACTGCCTCATGTACACAGACAGCCCTCTCCTCCTACCACCAAACACTAATACATGCAAAAGATGCAATTATACAGCCAGATTGGAGGCAAAGCTCTCTCAACCCCAGACTGTAACTAACTGTCAAGAGGAGAAGGGTAATACTTGAAACACACCACCAGTCTCACATAGACCTAACAAACCAACACAGGCAAATACCACACACAAATACAAGAAAACATAATCGGAGGCCTAAATAAAAATCTGCAAAAGCAACAGAGACCTCCAAAGCAGACCACCTTCACAACCCATCACCAACCATGAAACACACTTTACATAATTAGTGTAACACGCAATCACAACCCTTAAGGCAAAACAACATACCCAACACACTAGTGATAGGCGACTCTGTAGTCAGGCACACTGATGTCCCACTAACTAGGATGGACAAGGAGAAGGTTACAGTTAGCTGCCTGTCAGGCGCCAGGATCCGCCACATAACACAAGCACTCAGGTCACTCCAGAACAAGTACAAATAAGACTCTGTCATTGTACATGTTGGTGTGAATGAGATGTACCTCCCTGGACTACATGAAAAGAGACCTGGAAGAGCTCTCTGATCATGTAGCCAAGGCAGGTATAACCCTGACCTTGAGTAGCATCCTGCACTCACCAAGAATGATGCCACAGTATAAAGAAAAAATGATCAACTTCAACAATTGGCTAAGTTTCTGGTGTCATTCAAAGGGGATCCAGTATCTGTCTGCCTGGGATGACATGCTTGACAAGCCACATTGCTCCACAAGAGATGGTTTCCACCTGTCACCCTTAGGCTTTTGAATACTGACAAAGGCTCTTGCCACCCCCATAGTGCCTTTTTTAGGCAAGGCTCAAAAGACAAACCCACCATCATAAATAGCACAAGTAACCAAAACCTGAGGGTAATGCTACTCAACGCCAGAAGTTTAAACCTCAAAGTGCACACACTCGAGGCACTCCTCAGTATGCAAAACATTGATATCTGTGCTGTAACAGAAACCTGGTTTAAGGCTCCAGAGAGCACCCCAGCACTACCAGGCTATAACTCATACCATACCTTTCGGCCACAGAGCCCTGACCGAAACACAAAAGGCGGGGGTGTATCCATATTCATCGAGGATACTCACACCTTCAGGTTAGTGATGCAGCACTTTGCATCCGAGATCATCCAAGTGCAACTAGCAATGGGCAAAACTGCACTCCAAATTGTAGCTTGCTACAGATCACCCACCAGGACCCCCATTACGCATTTCTGGAGACACTGGGAAATGTGAAGGTCCTATCAAACACCCTAATACTGGGTGATTTAAACAACCCAAGCATAACTGGGAGAACTACTCAAGTACTAACTCCTTTGCCCAATGCTTCCTAGAATTTATAAACTCGAACGCCCTGGATCAACTGGTCAACACCCCCACCAGAGGGAACAACATATTGGACCTGGTCATCACCAACATGGGTGACCGGTGTTCCACACCTGATGTCAACCTCTCACTGGTTAGATCAGACCATAGACTAATCACTCTGGATATTCACATTCCACCCCCAACCCCAATCAAGGGAAACCACCATGAAAAATGTTTCAAAAGCAAACTTCACGTTGCTTAAGACTGAGGTGGAAAGGTTCACAGCCCCCACGCCAATGGACAATGCTGTCCAAACTGCTGAAACCTATACAAAGGCACTCTATATGTGTGTATATATATATATATATATATATATATATATATATATATATATATATATATATGTGTGTGTGTGTGTGTGTGTGTGTGTGTGTGTGTGTGTGTATATATATATATATATATATATATATATATATATATATATATATATATATATATATATATATATATATATTCTTTCGGCTTTTCCCGGTTAATATATATATATATATATATATATATATATATATATATATATATATATATATATATATTTTTTTTTTTTTTTTTCTTCTAATCTGAATGTTAGGGAATTTTGCAGATTCTAAATATCATCTGGGAGTGATATTCCAGAAGGTATGATATTATGCTACTTCAAGTTTTAGAACAATAAAAGGAGTACACCAGATCTGATAAGGGCAATTGTAACTTTTTCCATTCTCCATACTACAGACCGCATCTCAGAATTCAAGTTATGTAGTACATAACCTGAAAGCTAAGAGCTTATCTGGTGTATCGAGAATGGATATGGTTGCAAATGCCCTAATCCAGAGATGTATGGCCCTTTTAAATACTTCTAGATGTGGAATAGAGTAGTTAAACCAGGGCTGCAGAGAGCATTAGGTAACCTAGGCATCTGCCTTGGGCTGGGTGCTAGCTGGGGTCCTGGCCACAACATTATTTAAAAAAAAAGTAATGTTTTCCTGTTTTGCTCTATAGGGCTGCCTGCTGCTTTAAGAATTAAGCATTGTGTTGTCTGTATGTGTGCATCCTCTTCCTTTAAAATTTCCAGCCAATGAGACAGAACAAATACATGCACTCAGAGCAACAAAGTAAGATTTGATTTCACACAGAACTTGCAGGTCCAAGTAGAATTGTGGATGAGACGAGTAAATGCACATACACAGTGTGAGATTTGATTTCACACAAATAGGCAAGTGACTTGCAGATGCAAGAAGCATTATGGATGGAAGTGAGTAGCATTTTGGAAGGAAATGGAGTTAGATGCAGGCATAAGCTACTAGAATGGGCAACATTAGCTTTAAGAATGGAGCTAGTCTAACAGAAAAAGAATGCACCAAATTGAATTACTTTTGCAGGTACAGAGCTTGTGTGTACAAAATGTCCTCATTAGAGAAGGCACTTTAGTTAATTGACTGACTTGCTCAGACTCAAGCCCTGTACCTTAGCTAAAGGAGACAAGAGCCTTAATGCTCTACACCAACTGCCAGACAATTACAGTTGGATGCAATGCTCTGAAATATGTATTTTTTTCATTATTGGTTCATACATTTTGTTTTGGTACTTAATGAGAAAGTGTTCAAAACTACAAATTTAAAATGCACTCTGATAAACATTGCTATATTAAACAAGAAATGAATTTAAAACAATCAGGAAGGTGAATTAAAGAACATATGCATTTATGTTTGGTCCTAAACATTTATGTAGAGTGGCCATGATTTCAAAATAACCTATAGACCATTGTACACTTAATCCATTACTGGCCAGGTGCATTTTAAACGAACGAGAGCTTCAAAGGAAAAGAAGATTACTACTGCTCATGTTAAGTCTGTTTTCAAAGTTCAACTGTTTTATTTTGTTTTGCAAAAGGCTATCCGCGCTTGTGCTATAAAATTTGAAAGCAGTGTTAATAGTCAACAGGTAGTATACATGCCTTTGGTGTGGAATTTTATGGGCTGTACTCTCATACCAAGTAGATGGAGTGCTAACACAGCAGTGCAGCATAAAGGGGGTGCTGCACTCCTGAATGTGTCATACTTTTATATTGCATGTTAAACTGAAGCCCCATCTGCCTGAATTGGTCATATCTCAGGTGGGATGGAAAGATCTCACAGCACCTATCAAAAAGAGTAGGGAGTTCTTTATGTATATAATCCATAATTATTTGCATAGTCAATAATTCTTTACATGCTTACTTATGTACAATATATACATTTCAATTATTTATAATATCTATCTATATATATATATATATATATATATATATATATATATATATATATATATATGTGTGTGTGTGTGTATGTGTGTGTGTCCACTATGTAATCCCAAAATACTAAAATCCAGAATTTCAGTATTTTGAAATTACATAGCCGAAAAAATCACAATTCCGAAACCGCGGAAGCGTGAAATTCAAAATCCCAAAGCACAGAGATGTTGAATTTCCACTTCTGCTGGTGCGGTGCGTGGATGTTTAGGTAAGTATGTATGTGTAAGTGTGTTGGTTAGGGGCTTTAGTGTGTGTAAATCTGTGTTGCCACTGTGATGTGCATGTGTGAGGGACTGTAAAATGTGTGGATGTGAGTTTCCTTTGTGTGCCTGTGCGATCTCAGAGTTAGAATATATAATTAGGTGGGGGTATGGGGGAGCAGCCCCCCACATGGGGGGTGCAGGGGGGCTTGCATTATATTATTTAAATATAATATATTAGATATTATTTATTTGATTGTGGGGGGAGTTGTGTGTATGTGTGTGCTGTATGTGTAGAGTACGTTCGGGATTTTGAATTTTGCGGTTATGGGGTTTTGGAAATATGTGCTGTAGTTGGGTTTTCGGCTGTGTAATTTCAAAATACTGAAATTCGGGATTTCAGTATTTTGGGATTACATAGTGGACCTATATATATATATATATATATATATATAAACACACACACACACACACACACACACACACACACACTATTTACAAATCACATCTTCTTTTTACATTTTGCTTCATCAAGTAAAGTACACTTCCACTCCAGTTTTCACAATCAATACCTTATTTCCTTCGGCATCATTGCAAGTCCACACAATTTCTTTAACCCTCTGATCCCAGATAAACCATAGTATAACAAATAATTTTTTTTATCAAGACTTTCAACCTCTTTCTTACTTTTGTTATCATCTACTGTTTCTCTAATTATTAACAATACATCTTGAACTTTCTTCCTTTTATGTCAAACGTGTTCATGTACAATATTACCTACTTTTTCTTCCATCATATTTTGTAATATTTTCATAACAATCATATTCTGTATTATTTAACACACTTGGTCTCCAATTCTGTTTTTCGTCCTTCTCTCTTTTTTTTTTTCAATATAAACCTCTCTATAGGTCTTTATATCTGGAAACTTTTTTCTAATCATTCATTTAATACTTTTTTAAACCAGCCCTGGGATTCAGGAAGGCTGATTTTTCCATGCAGGAACAGTGTAAGACCTCCTGCATGGAAAATGGCTGGCGAGCGATTCAGGATAGTGCTGTTTTCACTTGCACAAGCAGCCCTACACTGTTCTAGCACAGAAAACTATGTGGCATGCAAATCACCTCATTTGCTGGTGAAAAACATGCAAATTAGGTGATTTAGTGATCCACCAAGCTGCCAGGTCTCCATGCTAGAACAGTGTCAGTGCAGAAATGTATTCAGAAAATAATTGAGTACATTTCTGCAACTGAGAAAAACGGAGGCATGACAGCTCATGAAAAAACATGTATTATGTACATTAGACATGCCATTGGCCAAATATAAGGCCATTGGCATTAAAAAGTGATTAATAATTATGAAAATTAAACTTTTTTTTTTGGCCGATCTCGGTCGTTTAAGCATAGGGCAGTGGTGCGCAAACGGGATTGTGCTGAAAATAAAAATAAATGGGAAAACTCAATTTTAAGTTAAATCTGCATTTTGCCATTATAGTCAATGGCATGCACAATGTAAACAATACCAGGGAGCACTGGTTGTCAAAGGGAAAGAGTCCATTTTAGTGCAGTAACTAACAACCTACACACTGGGGTATGCAAAAGAGGGGAGTTATAGTGAATCACATATTTCCCCAAAGTGTCAGCTTGTACCTAACCATGTAGGCACAACAATACAACAGTGCAAGTCTAAGAGCTGAATGACTTCATAAGGGGGTGTGTCATGCTTGCTGTAAGCTCATTGGAGTTCTGTGGCCCGTGTTTGCCCTTAGCTAAGCACAGTTAAGGAAGAAGGTGTGTCAGATGTGCCTAAGCAGTGTGTACTTAGCCTAAACGGGTTTGCACACCGTGCACTGGGTTTTAAGCATAAACAATAAAAAAAAGAGGAAATGGCAGCACTGTTTATATTTCAGCACTGGGTATGCTTAAATAGGGAGAAACGGGGAAGGGGAAATGGCAGTAGGAAGGCAATCAAGGAGAACTAGCATAGCTGGCAGGTGGAATGTATCAGAATCAACCAATTACACAGGCAGCAGCCCATCACACTACTATAAACTATGCAAACACCTTTCAGACTGTTTTTTCCCACAAACCCTACACCACCGGTGTGCACAGATGGGGGATTTTTAACTGGCAAAACTAACTAAAAATGTTAGAGCCTGCTGCTGCTTTACTCCATCAGTATGTGCTAGAGACTGAGGGTGGTGAGGAGGACAATGCTGAGAACTGACCCACAGTGAGGAGGAGGAGAAGAGTGTACAGACCCAGGGTAACCTACTAGGGCCTACATGAGCTGGAGATAGTGGAGCACTATAGGGTGGACAGGGACATTCTACAGCAAATAGTCAAGCTGTGCTGTCCTTGCCTCACACACAGAACCAACAGAGGGGAACCCATCCCAGTGGATACCAAGGTATGTGTAGGCTTAAGAATACTAGCCACAGGTACCTTTCAAAGACCAACTGGGGATATCATGGGGGTCTCACAGGCATCAGCATCCAGGGTACTCCACCAGTTCCTGGATGCCATGACACCACATGCCAATGAGCACATATATTTCCACAACATCCGTGAGGCGTTGACAAGAAGTATGCGTCTCTTCCACTGTATAGCAGAATACCCTGAGGTAGTTGGTGCTATAGACTGCATGCACATCCACATTAAAGCATCACCTGGCAAGCGGGGTAGGGTCTACATAAACCGCAAGGGCTTCACCTCCATCAACTGCCAGGTCATGTGAGATTCCCAGGGCATTATCATGAATATGTGTGCTGACAGCCCTGGAAGCTATGATGACTCCCACATCTGGCATTGCTCACAGCTGTATTAGGGGTTTGCCAGGGGGGACATCCAATATGACCATCTAGTGGGGGTGCTGGCTATGCACTGGAGCTGTAGCTGATGACACCTGTCAGAAATGCACACAAACCCGAACAAGAACACCATAATGAGGCCACACGCACAAACCAGCATCATTGTAGAGCATGTATTTGGAATGCTCAAGTCATGGTTCCACTGCCTTAACATATCCGGTGGAGCCTTGCAGTACTCTCCAGCTACATGTACACAAATGTTCATAGTATGTGCCATGCTACACAATATGATCCTGTGGAAACAGTTGCAGCAGGAACAACAAGGAGCAGGGCCACACAGACCCCCACCATTGTCAAGACCAGCACAGGCACAGAGGGACCCGGAGAAGGAACTTACTGAGCTTGCCCCTGTAGGCAGAAGGAGGCATGCCCAGTATGCCCAGGCCTTGGCAAAGAGGCAACACATAGCACACACACTGACACAGTAGGGACCCAGGGACTGATACCTCTCTCTGACCCGCACATACAGTAAAAGGGATGCCAAACATGACCCTGTACCATGTATAGGGAGTGTACTATGTGCATCTGACAAAGTCAGCCCTCCAACACCATCCTCAGTACGGGCCCAGCAACAAGATAAGTCACCCTTCCTATCAATTAATGAATGTAGTAGTATGTTCTGATAGTTGTATGTGTGGTATGGATGCAAACATGCAAGGGAATTGAGTGGGTGAATGGGATAGCAGCTGACAGCTATATGGGTCAACAGGAAATCCAGAACAAATACTGGTGTCAACATATTAGGCAGTACTACACAAGGTAACAACCCCCACTGCAAGTACATGTGATGGCCCAAATAACTGTAGGTGTCAGTAGATACACACATGGAAGTCAATGAGGGTCACATACTCACCACCAGCCTCACCCAGTAGGACAGGTGTAGATGACCATAAAGAACGGCCGGGCTAAGGCCCCCAAATGATGGCAACGGTGAACAGCCCCCTTCCAGACCTACACACACATACCCCAACAGGTCTGGCAGCTGCATGTTAGATCTGAAAGGTAAGAAGTCTGAAACTGAAATTAATGCCATTAAAATGTAACATGTGTACTCTCCTCTACTGATATGCCTCCTTTCTGCATGGTAGGTCACAATACAATATGAAATGGAAGCCAACAGAGTAACCAAAATACCAGTACAATCATTGCAAATGTTTAAAGTCTTCAGGTGTGCAACCCCTCCCCCCCAATTAGATATAGAAATGCAGTAACATGTAAGTTTGAGGAGTAATATCACTGTAGCACAGATTGCCAGAGCTGTCCCAATCTACATTGTTGCATGTATACAATATGCAGAGGTCAGTGTGGTAAGTTTGTTGTGTGTTTAATATTGCCCGGAAGTGGTCAACATGTCGGCCTAGATGGTTGTGTCTCATTGGCCTAGGTACAGTACAGTGTTCGACAGGTCCATGTTCCAACAACTGCAGTACCAACCACACTGCTTCTCAGCTACACCCATGTCAGCAGTTGCACATAGTGTCCAGATGTCAATATCTGTCACCATCAGAAAGCTGGACACACCATGAACTGGGGCCCATACATAGAAACAGTACACAAGTGGAAGTAACATACACAGAGTGCATATAAAATAATTGTCAACTGCACACAGCTTTGGAATTATACATAGAGGTTAGCATCACATTAGTTGTCCCTCTAGTATAGAGTACTGGTAGTCTGGCCAATCACTGGCAGACCACAACAGGCACAGTTATAAAGTAATGACAGGCTGCCCATGTCCACACACAAGCCAGCATAAGGGGAATGTCTCAGGTATAGCTGTGAGTCAGATGCCAGTAGCTTCCATATCACACATACATCCAGCTCACCCCACCATCAGCCACAGGTTTATCACAGGTCATACCCTTGCTGTAGGGAATGAGTACAGCATGAACCCATCTTTGCGTGGGAATACATACATGATGCTGCATGCTGAATAGGTGTCCCATGCAGGTGTATCCATAGCTGTACACAGCAACCTGACCACATCCAGACTCGTGGATCAGTATGAGAGGGAAGGATTGACAGGGACACCTCAACCAGCTATCACTGTCAACCCAGGGTAATCCACTGGCTTGCAGCCTGGGAATGTATGAGTGACAGAATGCACTGGCCTGCTACAGATGGCCTGCAGCACTCTCAAATGTCCTACAGTCCTTTGGCAAAGGCTCATGCCTCACCCATAGTGCCAGTGTATGGAATGTCAGGGGGTCCTAACTAACAACCTAACACAGTAAACAGAAAACAAATACAAGGCCATGTTGACAAATGCCAGTAGCATGCCTCCCCATGTTCTGCTGCAAGAAATGTGGACCAGGCCATAAATACTACTAGGATAAAGGTCAAACTATAGGGATACCTCTGAGATATTGCTTTCATAATGTTAGCAAGAGGAGCGAATAACAGAGGGGGGGTGTAGAAGCATGGATGTCATGGAGTGTGTGAAGTCTGAAACTCTAATGTTTGCCCATACTACCCCCTGACTGCAAGCCCATGAATGAATAGCCACAAAACTGCTTGTAAACCACAATGTGAAGGTAAACTGAACAGATATGAGTCCTGTCTCTGGATAACCTAGTCTATTTGTACAGCTGAGAGATATGGCTCCAGCAGGATATGACCATTCTGTGTAGTTGAGAAAAGCACAAGAAGGGGATCCCCAGCCAGCATACTAACAAGGTGTTGGACCATTTACACAGAACCAACAGTCTATTGTCTGTAGCTACCCCTCCACAATGGCAGGTGTGTGCCAGAATGTGTACTCTATAAGCCTCAGAATATTGGCCTCAGCTTCATTCATCTTGTATTTCCCTGGTAAATAAATGTGAGCAAAGAATGATAACTGTCAGTAGTTGATGACATGACACATCACAGTGTAAAACAGTACACATGTCAGAAAATCTATGCTACAAGCAAAAATGTCACACAAGCAGCACAGACAGCAATAGTTACAGTATCCCCGTATGTTGCACCCATTGTGTCTCCATATTGGCAACCTGTCTGCAGATATCCTGCAGAAACAGTTTGCTAGGTGTAGCTGCAGCACACAAAACCCTGAACTGGAGTCCAACCCTCCCTGGAATGGATGCACACATTCAATATAGAAGGTCTTACTGGGCATGCTCCTACACTTAGAGAAATGAAGCCCATGTCTGACAACCCAGTGGACTACAGATATCGGTTATTCGCAGATGTTTGTGCACACACACCAAATTGTACACCATTGATACTTCACACACACACATTGGATAGGAATACACACACATATCTAAGACCAACATAATATAATATGTCAAACATACACACGCAGAGACGTGGGGAGGAGAGAGACAGACCGCGACAGAGAGAATCCCATTATGAGGCCTTTCCCACCCAGTACACATTCCATTGGCCTATATCACATGATGTGTTGATGTCATTCACTATAGAAATTCCTTTGGTTAGCCCTCAGCCGTATAGTTTTAGTGGTGCTTGTGATATCTGTGCAACACTATAGTACAAATAAGAATCCATGTAGAGGTTGTAATCTCAGTCCTGTCAAATGTAAAGTGTTGTGTGTGTGTGTGTGTGTGTGTGTGTGTGTGTGTGTGTGTGTGTATATATATATATATGTATATATATATATATATATATATATATATATATGTATGTAGAAAAAGCAAAGGTGAAGCAGCCCACAGCAGGAATAATACATAAAACGTTCTGTTTATTTAAAATGTAAGTGTTTTTCACGGCTATTACTTCCGCTTCATCAGACAATGATACATAGAATAAAAACCACATTCTCTTTTTAAAAACCAACTTCAACCAATGGGACACGACCATTAATTAGTCAACTAATTAACTCATCAGTTTATAGATGTGTTGCTTTCTCATAGTTACCTATAGAAATGCAAACTGATATGTTCTAAAAACAATACTGACATAAATCAATTGAACTGTAACAAACACATACATATGTATGTAAATATATAGTATACACAATTATGTGTATAAAAAACACTACATTTATCTAAACACTCTATTTTTATGTACAGGCTTGATACAGATTTTATCATTCAGTCCTTTCCCTTTATTACCTCTCATCCTGATGATCCATTTTAGTTCACTTGTTTCTACCCTATTTTCTATATCACCTTCCCGTATGCTTTCTCTAATAGTTTCAATTACTTGAAATTTAAATTTATGTTCTGGTCCATTTATATAGACATGTTTGGCTAAAGCATTAGTACATATTAAATGGTTGATGTTATATATATATATATATATATATATATATATATATATATATGTATATATATATATATATATATATATATATATATGCTCACGTATTCTGTCTCGCAGTCTACGATCGGTATTGCCGATGTAGAATGCTGAGCAAATCTGACATACAGCCAAATAAACTAAATGACAAGTCCCACAATTTGCATAAACATTAAAGTGCATAACTTTCCCAGTATCTGGATGCCTAAATTCATTACTGGTGCCAATACAATGGGAGCATTTAGCTGTACCTTTAAAGTAAGGGGGGCTTGTGTCTTCATTCACTGTTCGTGGGTAGCAGAGCATTCTTTTTAAATTTTTCTTGTTCTTATACGTAAACCTTGGTTTATTTCCTACAATTGATTGTATGTCTGTATCTGTACTAAATATTGACCAATTATTTTTAAAAATATTTTCTATTTTGAATATATTATTGGAATAAGTCAAAGGTACTCTAATATGATTATTTCTAACTATTTTATGTTTACTATAACCTTGCTCAGAAAAATAAGGTCTCCCTTCATATTCTCTCATTCTAACTGAACTATTCAAACTTTTGTCAATTTCTGTTGTATTATATCCTCTCAATTGAAATCTTTCACGCAGTGTAGAAGTCTCATTCACAAAATCTGCATCACTAGCATTTAAACGTGATGCACGCAAAACTTGACTCTTAACCACATTACGATAAATATGTGGTGGATGCATACTTTGTCTGAAAAGATATTTCTAGAGCAACTTTTCCTGTATGTTCTCGTGGAAAGTTTGCCATCAGTAGTTCTAAAAACTGTGACATCCAAAAAATCTAACATCTCAACAGAATATTTTAGTGTCAATTTTAAGAAAGTCGTACTACAATTTAACTGTTGGAAAAAATCTAAAAGAGATGGCATCACCTTTCCACAAAAGAAAAAGATCGTCAACAAACCTCCTATAAAAAACAACCTGTTGTGCATTATTTAAGACATACCGATTTTCCCATTTCGCCATTACTATATTTGTGTAGCTGTTCGCACTTGATGTCCCCATGGCTACGCCTTTACATTGCAGATATATAGATTGGTTAAATACAAAAGTATTATTTTCTAAAATTATTTCCATGAAAAGGCAAATTATTTCAATAAAAGAACCAGAAAAACTGCTACAGTCACATAAATATTCCTTCAGTATCTCAATTCCTACATCATTAGGAATACAAGTAAACAAGGATTGTACATCCAAAGTAACCAGAATATACTCAGAATTATCATTATTTCTCTTAATATATGCATGTAAATCTTTTAAAAAATGTTTTGTATCATTTAAAACATATGCATTTGAATTCAGTATACATCTTAACTGCCGTTCCACAAAAATAGAAAGATTTTCAGTGCACCATCCACGCCCAGATACCACTGGTCTAAAGGGAGGTTTGTACATGTCCTTATGGATTTTTGGCAGTCCCTGGAATACGAGGATCACAGGTTTATCGCATGTAAAATATTTATATGAATCCAATGATATATTACATCCAGTTAATCATATAATGTATTATTTGCTCTTCTTTTGATATTTTCAGCATCAGATTTAGTGATCTGTGCATAAGTTTCAGTATCATTAAGCATTCGCTGTAATGATTCATCATAGTAGCTTCTTTCCATTGTCACCACCGGGCCTCCCTCATCTGCTGTTTTAATAATGATAGAGCTATCCATGCTTAAAGATTTTAATGTTTGTTGTTCATTACATGTTAAATTACAGTAAGATTTCCCCATCTTTCTATTAGTGAATCGAGCTATAATCTCATCTTCACATTTCCTTTCAAAAATTTCAACCGTAGCATTATTAGGTGGAATAAATGTACTGGGTCTCCTAAATGCCTTGCATACACTGTTAGTAACAGCATCATCTACAGATTTGAAATGTCTTTTTAACATCACATTTCGAGTAAAAGTTTTTAAGTCAATCAAACATTCTGTAATCTCAGTCAGCTGTGTAGGAATGAAAGTCATACCTTGATTTAAAAAGAGGTTTCATCTTCACTCAAACAGCGGCAAGAAATATTCCAAACTAGTGAGTCACTGTTTTTTGCCACATGCGTTTCAATGATTCTCTGTTACATCTGAATTCAGTTTCCTTTTTTTTCTTCCACAACTCTGTGAACGTCCTCGTGTTGGTGTCCCAATAGGAAAGGGTGTGAAAAAACACTTCTATTATTAGTTGTAGGCTTCATAGATGTTTCATTTCTAGAAGTACTCGTGGGTTGATGTTTAGAAAAATCAGGCGCTCTTTTAGCTCATGCGCCTGAATTCATTTCTGTAGCTGTGTTAACAAGTGTATGCAGAGTACCATCCATTATTTGGGGTGAATTAGTTGTAGCGGACTCAGTATGCCTATCAGTTCCTTCAGCTGAAACCACATTAGTAGTCACAGCTGATATGCAACTATCAGTTGTTTCTGTGGTGTCTACAAAAACATTTTCTTGTATTACTGTCCCAGTTGCATTAAATTCTTGCCTTCTATTAGGTTTGGGCCAGGTGAAGACATGCCCTCTAGAGAAATCTGATAGGTCCCTATCCAGTTTCTTTTGCTTCTGTTGTAAAGTTCTCCATTCAAAGGCTGCTACAGTATTTAGTATTTGACGCAATTTAGTGTCCAAAAGGTCATGTGGAAATTTATTGTAAAGTTCGTTCTGCATGCAAGAGACTTGTTTAATAAGGCGCTCCTCTTCTGGTTTAAAAAACTCATTTAGGAGCCTCATGTAACTGAAACTCAGTTCTAAATTTAAATTCTGCCACTTATTAAGTAAATCCCGATGTTGTTCACCGTAAGTTGGCATTTTGAGAATCCTCAGGCCATGAGGAACTATACGTAGTTCCAAGCAGGCTTCAAAATGATATTGCTGCAACTGTAAGCGTTTACGTTTATGTAAACAATCCTCAAGCTTGAACAGTTCTTTACGTACATTAATTAGCATTTTATCGTTCCTCACCTCAGAATTTGTAATTCCATTATTGTTAACAGGTCTGTAATCGAACAACGAGTTAACATTCGTTGCAAGTAATTGAGTTAGCCTTCCTGCTACTCATTCATTCATAAAAATCTCCCTTTCAGTTGTTGAAGCTGTTGCCACAGGATTAACAGCTCCTTCCGCCATGGTTACCTCTGGTTCCAAATAAATTGTAGAAAAATCCAACGTCCTATACACCAGCGTTACAAGAGCTTCACCCAACAAAATCACCAAAATGATGAATAGTACAATGTAGAAAAAGCAAAGACTTCTACACTGCGTGAAAGACTTCAATTGAGAGGATATAATACAACAGAAATTGACAAAAGTTTGAATAGTTCAGTTAGAATGAGAGAATATGAAGGGAGACCTTATTTTTATGAGGAAGGTTATAGTAAATATAAAATAGTTAGAAATAATCATATTACAGTACCTTTGACTTATTCCAATAATATATTCAAAATATAAAATATTTTTAAAAATAATTGGTCAATATTTAGTACAGATACAGACGTACAATCAATTGTAGGAAATAAACCAAGGTTTACATATAAGAACAAGAAAAATTTAAAAAGAATGCTCTGCTACCCACGAACAGTGAATGAAGATACAAGCCCCCCCTTACTTTAAAGGTACAGCTAAATGCTCCCATTGTAATTGGTGTCATATTGAAACCAGTAATGAATTTAGGCATCCAGATACTGGGAAAGTTATGCACTTTAATGTTTATGCAAATTGTGAAACTTGTCATTTAGTTTATTTGGCTGTATGTCAGATTTGCTCAGCATTCTACATCGGCAAGACCGATTGTAGACTGCGAGACAGAATACGTGAGCATATATATAGCATCAACCATTTAATATGTACTAATGCTTTAGCCAAACATGTCCATATAAATGGACCAGAACATAAATTTAAATTTCAAGTAATTGAAACTATTAGAGAAAGCATACGGGAAGGTGATATAGAAAATAGGGTAGAAACAAGTGAACTAAAATGGATGATCAGGATGAGAGGTAATAAAGGGAAAGGACTGAATGATAAAATCTGTATCAAGCCTGTACTTAAAAATTGTTTAGATGAATGTTTTTTATACACATAATTGTGTATACTATATATTTCTATACATATGTATGTGTTTGTTACAGTTCAATTGATTTATGTCAGTATTGTTTTTTAGAACATATCAGTTTGCATTTCTATAGGTAACTATGAGAAAGCATCACAGCTATAAACTGATGAGTTAATTAATTGACTAATTAATGGTCGTGTCCCATTGGTTGAAGTCATTTTTTAAAAAGAGAATGTGTTTTTTATTCTATGTATCATTGTCTGATGAAGCGGTAGCAACCACTATATCAGTAGTTCTCCTGCAAATTGCCTCACAGATAGTACCCACTGTGTGATTGCAGTGGACCCCAAGTCAAACCGATGACCAAACATGACTGGTGTCACACAGGTTATGGACCCATGTCCTCTCATGTTTGGGATCTACCCTTCTAAGGTGCAGGAAAACACAAAGGCACCCTGGCTGATAATGTTTGCATATAACAGTAAGGTGGGTGGTAGCATTCCCAATCCATGTGATGTTGACATCACACCCAAAGGCCACTTGATGCCTATGACTGTTGTCAGAACTCTGGACATTACCTCAATGCCAAGAGATATGCCGTCATTACCTTTGGGAACACCATGGCTCACATGAAGTAATACATTGGTGGTAGTCCACTGAACAGTGATGTTATTATAACAGAATGGGGAACACAGGTTGACAGTCAGCTGCCTGTTGACCACAACAGTGCCACTGACATCAGAAAGTTCTTTGATGTGTTACATCTCCTGACTGTTTGTGTGTTATCCAGCAAGTGAAAAGACATGGCACCCTATTCCATCCCCTCAGTAGTCCAGTCAATGTGTTCAGTGGCCCTTTTACTATGTTCCCCACTGGACACCTGCAACAACTGTAGAGTCTTTAAACGTACCCCACAAAGGGAATACCATCCCTTATGCCCTGTATGGAGAGACTCCAATAACTCCAATGAATCCCCGTATCATACTGTCTATGTAGGGTCAATGTGTACAGTGGCCCTTTTACTATGTTCCCCACTGGACACCTGCAACAACTGTAGAGTCTTTAAATGTACACCACAAAGGGAATACCATCCCTTATGCCCTGTATGGAGAGACTCCAATAACTCCAATGAATCCCCGTATCATACTGTCTATGTAGGTGCAATCACTACCTCAGTTACACAGCCATGTCTCACCAAACTAGGTCAGGAATGCTACTTCTGATGATACCAATCTGTCCACACAGCATGCCCTAGAGACCTTCAAGCGCACTTCCGCACTTCAAAGAACATGCATGTGGGACAGGTGCACAACCCAGACTCTGTCCATGTTATGGAATATAAATCACATACATGTGAAGCAGTGCACATCACTGGCCACCCACAATAGAAATCTGGATGAGTGGATGGGGAATATAATACCCACCCCTGGGGACCACTCCAGTGACTATACTCCTGAGTCACACTGGGGACTATTGTCATGTGGTCTGATGCCAGGGTATTCCCTTAGGCTAGCCTTGTAGAGCCTTCTGCCCCATTCACCTACTACACACCTATGAAGCTATGAACCTATGGATGTTCTTCGTGTTTCACTGTTGCAGTCATCACATTTGGGTTATCTGCTTGCAGTAGCCCTCAGTTGGTCTGATTATCAGTGTCTTGGGTCCTGCGTTGGTTGCTGTCTCATCTTCCAAAATGTCAGGTAGTCAGGGGTATAAAGCATGCAGCTGATGCCATTACATCAATCTTTCTTGCCAGGCGATGCCCGAAGCAGAAGCAGTTCGCAAGTGCCGGTCGGCCGACTCCTGAAATTTTCGTTTTCAAGTTTCAGATCCGAAGTCTTCAACTAAGCTAAGTAACCAGTTGGGGATCCTTTTTCTTGCTCTAAACCAATGTCAGTAAAAGTTAACAATTGTATTTCTTGTGGAAAGCAAATACCTCATAAAAATTTTCATTCGTACTGCATTCCTTGCTTAGACCACGACGTTCCTTGCTGTTGGTTTTGTGCCTTATTCAAACCTCATACTGTTCGTTGTTGGTTCACGCAGCCCCTGATACCCACTACTTCAGATTCGCAGGCCTCTACTGAGACCCATTCAGAGTCCGGAATGCCACTGACTGTGGAACCTGCGGATGTCTCTACCTTAGATGGGCCTGGAGCCGCTGTGCAGACACTGGCTTCTGAGGGTGTATTCAGGCCTGCTGACTTGCATATTAAACCAGCGCCATCTTCTTCTTCAAGGCCTAAAACTTGATCGATACCTAAAACCCGACACCCAGACTGCATGGTCAGGCCCCTATGCCTAAAAAACAAATGATAAGAATGGCTGAAGACCTTATTACTCTAATCAGGGGAAGCCAGCCTTCTCCCTCTGAGACCTAGAACTGATTTTCCTTCTGATTCTTCTGATCAGGATTCTGAAATTTCTCTTTTCTCTGATAACCAAGATTTGCCCTTCTCTACCTATGAGGATGCTGATGCAGAGGACTCCATTCCCTCTGCTTCCCCTCCAGAAAATTTCTTTTTTGTAAAACCTTGCTTACTCTTGGGGGAGCATTTGCGCTGGGAAAGCCAGGATTACTCTGACTCCAAAAAGAGGCTTAGGGAATTCTTACTTCTGCCTCAACACTGGCCTTTAACTATCCCTCCTGTACTGGACATTGTAGATGATGCCTTCTCGGAATCTAGCCTGGCCCTTGACACTTTACCTCCTGCTCCCAGAAAACCTGATAGGTATTACAGGGCACCTGACTCTTACAAGTTCCTCTTTAAAAATCCTACTGCGGATCCTGAGACCATTTCACAGGAACCCAAGGGCATTAAGGCTACTGCTGCCAAAAGTCCTGCCCCCCCCCCCCCGATAGAGATTCCAGGGCACTGGATAGATGGGGTAAGAAGGTATACACTTCTGCAACTTTGGACATTAGGGCTTTAAACTGCCAGTTTCATATGTTAAAGTATCAGCAGCATATTATTGGACTGCTTAAACAGAACATGATGTTGATTCCTGACTGTGCTGAAAATAAAGAATTAAAGGATTTAATGCATTCTGCCGAACAAGTTGGAAAACATACTTTGCAATATGGTTTTGAATCATTAGAGGCATCTTGCAGGGCTGCTGTCACTGGGTCTGTACTTAGAAGGCATGTTTGGCTTAAGGAGCAATCTTTGTCAGATCATGTTAAAGCTAAATTACTGGATGCTCCCTTAAACTAAGACCGACTGTTTGGCAACAAAGCAGAAGTAGTACTTAAAAAGATGGAGGAAAAAGCTTAATCTATGCAAACTGTTAAAGGTTTCCTGCAAGTGCAACCTCCCAGATTTAGTAGGCATTGGCCCTCTAAGAATTGATCCTTTCCTGTCTCTTCCAGGCCTTCTCAGTCCAAACCCAGAACCAGCAGAACACCCAGGCTTCAGTCCCAAGGTACTCACAGGCCTAAGCAGTTGGGGGCTCCCACTTCCAAAGCAGGGAGTAGTAAGACTCCCCCCTATGGTAAACTGTCTCAATGACTTAACTTTAAACCTTCCAAGCCCTGTTCAACAGACTGTTCCTTTAGGGGGGGAAGATTGTCCTGCATGTAAGAAATTGGGAACTCATTACCCAGGACAAATGGGTTTTAAATATAGTTTGAGAAAATATATATAGGCATATAGGCTGGAGGTTAAAAACGCACTATTATTTATTACAAAAAAAGCTAAGCGTTTTCGAGGCAATCCTCTTCATCGGACCTTAATGTAAAATGCAAAGACACAGAATTTAAATAAAACTAACAACCAATAAAAACACATTTAAAAATCAGTGTGGTAACCCTCTTTTTTTCAAAAGAGGTTTTAAAGAGACGGCACTATTTAGGCCAGGAGGTAAATAGGCCTTAAAGTCACTAATCCATCTTAGTTCAATGTACTCAGTCTCATTATTGAGATCACCTTCTCTCAATTCATTGATTTTTTGCAAAACCAAAATCTAAAACTATGTTGAACACCAAAATCTGACACATGCTTAGCCAGTGCATTTGTAGACTTATTATTTCTTATATCATTAAGATGTTCATCACTCTTTCCTTCAACATATGATTCGTCTTACCAATATAGAACGCACTGCATAGATTACACTTAGCCAGATAAACAATATTCCTAGTGGAACAATCGGCGTAAAATGAAAACTCTATAGGAATTTTATAATATTCTTCATCGCTCCAGTATGCATCCTAGGCATATTACGACGAATATTGTCAAAAATCAGGTATTACGTTGTAGGAGACTTACCGACAGTGAAGATCTTGTGGAAGCAATGAATAACCTGACCACAGACCTCATGGATAGGGGATACAAAACATTTGATATTGATAAAGCTGTAGAGGAAGTTGATTCCCTTGACAGCTATAGGACTAAGCCTTATTTCTCTGGTGGGCATTCAGTCAATGCACAAGATGTAGGGCAGGCAAGTACTCAGACTACAAATAGACCGTGTTTAACCTTTTCTGGTGATGTCAGTAGAACATGTGAGATAATTAAAAAGAACTGGCCCATTCTGCTTACTGATCCTAGCATCAGTCATGTTATAGGATCTACACCCAGCTTTAGTTTTAGGAACAATAAAAATTTGAAACAGAGGTTGTGTTATAAGCAAAATAGTATGGTATGTGAGAGATTTGTTTCACAACGCAGAGGTACCTGTCAATGCAGAGCCTGTAAAGTATGTGGTAATATTTGGTCTACTTGTATGATTATGCACCCGGTACACCAGAAGCCTACATAGTTTTCATTTTATGCTGATTGTTCCACTAGGAATATTGTTTATCTGGCTAAGTGTAATCTATGCAGTGGGTTTTATACTGGTAAGACAAATCGTATGTTGAAGGAGAGAGTGATGGAACATCTTAATGACATACAAAATAATAAGTCTACAAATGCAATATGCAATGGCTAAGCATGTGTCAGATTTTGATGTTCAACATAGTTTTAGATTTTTGGTTTTGCAAAAAATCTATGAATTGAGAGAAGGTGATCTCAATAATGAGACTGAGTACATTGAACTAAGATGGATTAGTGACTTTAAGGCCTATTTACCTCCTGGCCTAAATAGTACCGTCTCTTTAAAACCTCTTTTGAAAAAAAGAGGGTTACCACACTGATTTTTAAATGTGTTTTTATTGGTTGTTAGTTTTATTTAAATTCTGTCTTTGCTTTTTGTATTAAGGTCTGATGAAGAGGATTGCCTCAAAAGCGCTTAACTAATTTTTGTAATAAATAATAGTTTGTTTTTAACCTCCAGTCTATACGCCTATATATATATTTTCTCATTTGTACTTTTTGGGTTTATTGGTTCCACCAGCTTTCTAGTATTTAATTTAAATATAGTTTCCCAAGCATACAGATTCCACTTCTACTCCTTACCAACCCCAAACAGCTGGCCAGACCTACCCCCAAATCAGTGGGCAGAGGCCCAACAGCAAGACCTCTCTTTTAAGCATCAGGGCTATTCAACCTATTCCAGAAGAAGAATGTTGGCAAGGTTTCTACTCAAGACTTTTCCTGGTACCCAGAAAAGACCATTCCTGGTGTCCTATCCTGGATCTGTCTATCCTAAACACATTTTTGGTAATTCCAAAATTCAAGATGTTAACTCTTCATCAGCTGCTTCCCATGCTAGGCAAAGATGCCTGGTTGGCAACACTGGATTTAATGGAAGCCTACCTGCACATCCCAATAAGGGAATCTTGCAGAAGATACCTATGCTTCAGAGCAGGCTACATGCACTATCGGTTCTCTGCACTGCCTTTTGGCTATTCTACCGTGCCCAGGGTATTCACAAAGTGCCTACCTCCAGTCATTGCATTTTGCAGGCAAAGAAATATTCAAATATACCCATACCTGGATGATTGTCTAATTCAGGCAGAAAGCCAGGACATACTATTAAAATCATCTGGCATTTGTAAAGAAATTGCTAACTTCTCTGGGGTACACCATAAATGAAAAGAAATCACATCTTGTACCCTGCCAACAAATTGAATTTCTGAGAGCAAGCTTGAATACAACTTCCCAGATGGCCTACCTCACGCCAGAGAAAAAAGTTCATTTGACAGCCTACTTCAAGCTACTGGCCACAAAGACCCAGCCATCTGCAAGGCAAATTCTGCAAGCCCTGGGGTTCATGACCTCCTGCATTCTACTAATTCCATATGCAAGATTACATATGAGGAAACTACAATGGTATCAACATTCTCAGGATCTAGAATCATTGATTCCTATCATACCTGGTCTACAGATAGAGTTCCTTTGGTGGGCAGAGGCATGCCACCAAAACAAGGGGCTGCCATTCATTCTACCTCCTGCCGCCTAAACCCTAACAACAGACGCATCAGACTATGCATGGAGGGCTCACTTGGCAGGGCAGTGCATTCAGGGCAAATGGAACCCAAGTCAAATGCACCTGCATATCAATCAGAAAGAAATGTTAGCTGTACAGTATGCTCTGACAGCCTTCAAGGACCACATTCTTCCAGAACAATTATTGGTAAAGACGGACAGCACCACTGTTATGTGGTACATAAACAAGCAGGGGGGAACCCACTCATACTCTCTCTGCAGACTAGCTGTGGCTCTGTGGAACACAGCCTTGAGCTACCAAGTGCACCTACAGGCTCCATTCCTTCCAGGAAAGCTAAATACACTGGCAGATGACCTAAGCAGAAATCTCATGGACCAACACAAATGGAAACTGGAACCCGAAGATATTCAACATGTTGAGAAACAAATGGGTTGGCCAGAGATAGACCTGTTTGCCTCCCCCAGAACTACCAATTGGACAAATTCTGCACAAGGACTCCCCACAAACAAGCTTGGAAAGTGGATGTCCTGTCCTTCACCTGGAAAAACCCCCAGAACTACCAATTGGACAAATTCTGCACAAGGACTCCCCACAAACAAGCTTGGAAAGTGGATGTCCTGTCCTTCACCTGGAAAAACCTATCAGTCTATGCCTTCCCCTCTGCCTCTCCTCTCCAAGTTACTACTAAAGATTAAACAGGACAAACCAAGGACAATACTGATTGCACCAGACTGGCCATGCCAACACTGGTACCCTCACTTGCGCAGTGTGTCACTGATGACACCATGGCACCTGCCCCAGATCCCTGCTCTGCTGTCTCAGGAGGGCCAGATTCTGCACCCACAGCTTCAAACCCTGAACCTGGCAGCCTGGCTAATTACTTGATCTCTCTGTTCCCATCCCACAGTAAGCAAGTGATGGATGTAATTCTGGAGGCAAGGAGGCCTAGTACTAGAAAATGCTATGCTGAGAAATGGAAAAGATTCTGTTTCTGGAGCCAAACTCAGAGGATGGGCACAGCAGCACCCAATTTACCTCAGATTCTTCAATACTTAACTGAGATGCCTCACAAGGGCCTTTCCTTTTCCTTCATCAAAATTCATGCCTCAGCCATTTCAGCTCATTACAATACATTACCACCCCTCTTCTCTCATCCACTGCTGAAGCAATTCCTCAGAGGGGCCAAAAGACCACCCAGGAGAGCCCCTACTCCAGCCAGGGACCTTAACTTTGTATTGGAAAAGCTCACTCTACCTCCCTTCGATCCAGCTGCAAATGCAGAGTTGAAATTCCTTTCTTGGAAAACAGCCTTCTTTCTAGCCATCACTTCAGCAAGAAGGGTGTCTGAATTACAGGCCCTCATGGCTATGGAGCCTTTCATCATTTTTCATGCGGACAGGGTATCCCTCAGGACCGATCCCTCCTTTCATGCCCAAGGTGGTATCCAGTGTGGCCCTTAATCAGCCCATTTGCCAACCTTCTTTTCTAATCCACAGAACAAAGGGGAATGAATACTGCACTCCTTGGACGTGCACAGACACCTTAGATATTACTTGGACAGAAGTATACCTCTCTGGAAATCTGAACAGCTGCTGGTTGCATTTTCTGCAGGGGCAGAGGGGAAGGCTATTTCAAAGCAAGACATCTCTAAATGGATAGGCCATTGCAGTCATTTCTGCTATAAGCACCATGGAAAACCTACCCCACATGGGGATAAGACCAAATTCAACCAGGGCTGCATCTACCTCTACAGTCTCTCTGAGGTGTCCCTACCAGGGATATCCTAGAAGCTGCTACCTGGAGTTCTGTACATACCTTCACCAAGCATTACCACTTGCCAATTTTTTTCTAAATCCAGAGCTGGCTTTGCCACTGCAGTCTTGCAGCTCCTTATAGCTAGCCCTAACGCTATCTAATTACCTCCTCCCATCCTTAGCTTTGGGAATCTACCCAAATGTGATGACCGCAACTGTGAAACACGAAAAAAATAGTACAGTTGTGTACACTTACCATAAATGTAGATGTTCGACTGTATTCACTGTTGTAGTCCTGATTACAAGGGAGCCCGCAGGATTTTTTGCAGGGGGGTGCAAACCCAAGCCCCGCCCATACAGCCCCACCCCTCTGCTGCCCCGCCCACTCAGCTCCACCCCCGACTCTGTCCACGCAGCCATTCCAGTGTCCCAATACTTGGCTATTTTTCCCCATTTGTCGTAGACACTGTTCAAATCTCTGTGTGCATACTGTTTTATGCTTTACTTCTACAATGATTACAGATATTTGGATTTCATTTACAACTTTTACTTCAAATTTTATAGCACAAACACTGATAGACAGACTAAACAAAGCAATAGTCTTACAATGAAAAGACACTTAGCATTAAAACTTCTCTACCTTTGAAACCCACACTCACCGAAACAACATTGAAACCCGCATTCAAAGAAAATGCATCTGGCCAGTGGCAGGGTAAGTTTACCTTTGGGCTGTTTTCAAATCATAGACTCCTTGCACACATTTTTAGAACCATGCAAAAGTTATTTGATTCACCTTCCTGACTGTATTAATTATTCTGTATAATAACTGAATTATATCCCTTGTATAATACAGCACCACTTGTTAGAGTGTGTTTTAAATTTATAGTTCTGAACATTTTTCCTTTAAGCAATGAAACAAATCATATGAACCAATAATGACAACCTGCCCAGTTCAGAACATTTCAACCATAAAGGGCCACTCTACTCAAACTTCTGTCATACAATCCACCAATATCATTCAATATGCAGAATCTTTGCAGAAGTAAAACTCATCTGAATAATTCCACATTAAAGAGATCTGAAACCAGTGAAGTGGTTGTTGCTAGAAAATAACTTTATATTTCAGTGTTTCATCTACAAATTCACTGCCTGCTGCCCTTGAAAAATAAATTGTCTATGTTATATTAAAAAAAATGGTAAGCTGATATATTGCAATAGGGAATGGGTGGCAAGCTGAAAAACAAGTTAATAGTAATTAGGTATCTCATCCAAAGGAGGACATACACCCCCTTAAAATACAAAACTACATGTTGTGGGAGTAGAACCTACAGCCTTCTGTATCAATATGCAAGTATGCTACCTGCTGTGCTGCTTTAAAAATTCTATACTACAACAGTGATACCATTTGCTAAACAAAACAGTTGCACATTTTAAGCAGGCTTAGCATGAACAGCAGTAAAACTCTCTTCCCGTGAAGCTCACAATTCCTTGAAAATGCACTTGAAAATAAATTCCACCTGCTAACTCTTGGGAATTTCACTCTCTTTAACAAACACCTCAACCTCGAAGTGCAAGAAATCTGGACAAAGCCCAAAGTAAATAGGAGCAGATTATAAATATTGCCCTCATGAACTTAGAACATTGCTAGAATAACAGGATTTATGTTAGTATGCATTTTTCTAAAGGATATGACATCTAAAACTCAAATGTCTGTCATTATTTAGCAACTTCAATGCTTTTTATGAAGAATATGGGGCAAAATCTGGACATTCTCCAAAAACCTGGACAGCTGAGGGATATGCTTCCTCCTTCTTATACATACATACAGACACACATACAAACCATACCTCTCAATCTGTTAACCCAAGAAATCTGGACAAAGCCTGTTATAATGTTGGGGATAAAGGCCCAAAACTAGGGACACATTAGAAAGTTGATAGAATAAAAGGATTTATGTTAGAATTAATTTTTCTGAAACTGAAATGCATGTAATTATTTATTAACAACTATATTCAGATATAGTTGGTTGTCTCAGTACTCACCGTGGCTTGCATTTTCTCCTCTCTTGAAAGGCTCACTCTGCTTAACTTGTGTATTATTTCCTCAGTCACTTCACCATGGGTTGCAAGGCAGCTTCATTACTAGTTGGTTTGTTGATGATGATTGTATCCGAGAAGAGTTTAAGGTTTTTGTTCCCATTGTTGTGAGAGATGCACAGTCTGTATCAAATGTCATTGTCAGTGAATGCATAAAGTGTGATCTAGACCTGGAAAATTTACTCAGACAGGCTATGACGGCTGCTCCATAATGGCAAGCATCCAGAATGGTGGTCAGGCAAAGATTCGTGAAAAGTATCCAAAAACAGCCTTTATCCACTGCGCGTCTCACAGACTAAACCTTGTAGTCAATGATCTGAATGATGTTCCTGAAATAAGTAGTGCTGTTGGTGTTATCAAGAAGATTATTATTTTTTTTTGTGACAGTCCAAAATGATGAGCATTGGCACCAAATATACCACTTCTGTGTGAGACATGATGGACTGAGTAATATAAAACCATTCGTGTGTTTAGTCAGAACTTTGAGAAAATATTTGACTGGCAGATCTTCAGAAGAGCACTGCTGGTGAAACCAGACAAAATGCACATATGTTACTCAGCGCTTCCTCTTCGTGCACGTTTCTTATTTTTCTCTTCATTATTGCAAATTACTCATCAGTTCTTGAGCCTGTTGCCCAGATGTTTCAGTCTGTTCAACTTGATATAGTAGAGGCTCAACAACACATCAACAGACTCATTGAAATATTCAAGGTGCATGCTGAAGAACACTTTAGGAATGACATTCTCAGTAAGGCAAGATCACTAGCAGATAAATTTAGTATTGAGTTAGTGTTGCCAAGGATTTGCAGTCGACACACCGAGCAAACACAGTAGGCGTGGATTTTGAGAGTTATTACAGAACAAGTATTTATATTCCCTATCCTGACTCATTAGTTTCTTCACTGACATCTTGCTTTTCCACCATTAACACTGCTCAGTTCAACTTATTTTATCTGCATCTTAAAATGATGCAAAACCTACAACGTGAAGAATTCTGAAAACAAGTTGCCGTCAGTAATGAACTATATCATATTGCTACTATATCTGAATGATCGCTTCTTGTTTGATGCATTGACTTTGAAGTTATAACACAACCTAAAGAATCCAATGGGCTACTACTAACTTTGTAGTCAATATCTTGCAGATCTTCTATCAATGATGTTACTGAACAAAAACAAACAAAAAAAAGTGTCAGGTATGGGATTAAAAAAAAACATTTTCTGATGTATTTCAGCTACAGTAATGATTAACATGTGCATCATGCCAACCTGGACAACAGCAAAAAATAAATACATAAAACTAGCTGATTCTTGCTTTTGTACATGTTTATGCAAAGAAAACTTAATACTGCAGTAAGCACCCTTATACCTCTCAACTGAACAGATTTTCGCAGAATGTCCAGATTTTTGCCTCATATTTTTTGTGTTTTTCCTAAAATCTGTACTTTTCTGGCAAATAGCTGAGGATTGAAGTCATTAAATAATGATAAACATTTGAATTGAAGAGTCCACATCCTTCAGAAATTTCATGCTAATGCAAAACCTATTATCCTATCAACTTTCTAAGTTTGTAAGAGCAATATTTAAAATCTGTCCCTACTTGTTCCCCATCATTTTAATCTTTGTCCAGATTTTTTGCTCTAAGAGGTTGAGACTGAGGTATGAATTATGGATAGGAATATATGTTTTATGCACAGTCTTCACAGTTTCCCTTAAAATGTCAATGAACCTCACACGAACGTGTTTATATTCTCCTGCTTTGACAATCTGGCTAGTGTTTTTTTAGTTTTTCCTTTCTTGTCTTATCTTTAGTACATCTTCAACATTATCTCTACTAAACATACTGTATGAACAATCATATGTTACTACCTACTATACTTTTAAGTGTATGTCTAAACCATTATGCTTATGTAAATATCTTATGCAATCATATATCTGCTATATTTTATAACTGTGTAAACCACAATGCTCACGTAAATATCTTATGTATAGTATGTTAGCAATTGTTCTGGAGCTTTTCTCCCTGGGCCTCTGCTGAAAATGGACAGCTTTGTCCAGTCAGACCTCCCCGGTAAACAAATGTAAAATAAAAAAAAAATCTGACCTTTATGTGGATTCAAAAAAAAAGAAAAGTACATCATGTAACAGAAACCAAACAATGGCTCTCTGTGAATTTACTATACTATTCTGTAACTGAATGCACATTACTTAATGTTAACTGATAAAACAATTAAATAAAAATACAGTATGACAGGGGAAGAAGATAATGCTTTATGATTTGTAAACTGGGCATAACTTGTCACAATCCTTGAAGTGTATAAAACACCTCTTTCTAACCTCTAGAGTCTGGAAAACAGCGTTTCTCAATAAGCAGCAATAAAGACTCCAGCATATAATAAAAATGCATACACACCAGAACATAACAGTTAAACATACTGTGCATGTCTCTCTGCATATCTGTAAATTAGTAAGCCATGTCTTTTTAAACCTGTAGTAAATGTTATGTTCTCCATGATAACGTTATATATGTAGTTCTTTGCATACTCTCACCTTAGTAAACATCCTGTAGTGACAAGAACACTGTCTGTTTGGGAGTTACTTTGCAATATGCTTAAATCAAAACTACTTGCAGAAGACAATGTTAATCCATCCTGAATACGGCCAATACAACGCTTCATTAAAATATATATTAATGTACTAAGAAAACAGACTTCTGCCTCAAAGTAAGAAGTAATTAAAAACAGTTAATAACAACAACAACTCCCCCTCTTTGGTCTGACGTCCTGTGATTTGTAATGCTAGCCACTCTCCAAAAAAATATTTGTTTGGGACTTCCTTATCAATTAAGGTAGATCACCAGCAAAAATCAGCACTCCTTGAAGATGTGACAACAATGCAAAAAGCACAACATAATTCTCCTGATAAGTACTGCAAAATATTCTATTTGCCATTTCCTATTTAACCAACTACATATGGGCAGAAGTTGGAACACAGAGGTGAAGCAATCAATACCTTTATTTGGCCAAGATGGGTTTTACAATGCACCTACTGGAGCTTCACCTTCAACAGGGTCAGGCAACAACTACTAAATAAACAAAACCCTATGTTTAATAAAATAAACAGATCTAACGTCACCACATTTCATATTTTGAAAGTTTACTATTACAAATACTAACCCATCTCTAAACTTGAGTGCAGCGTGGTATTCTAAGAAAATAAAATCTAAAATATATTTATTCAGAAAGAGCCGGTTCAAGCATCCTTGTCACATATTCAGCTACAACTCAGTAACAAAACCATGTGGCACATCCGGAGATATGGCACTACTAGTACTGTGAATGCAACCTAAACCATAGTTTTCAAAATGCATTTTATGCACTTTGATGCATGCCATCATTATGTTTCAGTACATGCTTGCACTTATACTTCTGACATTCTTGCTGTGATGTTCATTCAGCATGGGAGCGTAGTGGTTAATCACATTAGAAAATCAGTTATGACATCATTCCATACCGTGACCAATTTAAAACGCATTTAATATTTACATTTTCATTCAACCCTGGAAATATGTCAGCTGTTAATCGCAGCTGCCATCTTAATTCTTTGACTTCTAATAAGTTATTATTATCGCCAATAGAATATGGCACTTGTTTAAGAACTAAAAATTTTAAATTTTTAAAATCTGAGCAAAGCAACCTATGCTTAGCTAAAGCAATTTTATTACCGTTATGCTTTATTGCTAAAATATGTTCTACAATTCTGTTTGCTAATGATTTCATGGTTTTACCCACATAATAACTCAAACATGTGGTATACACAGCTAAATATACATTACTTGAATTGCAATCAAACCTGTTATTTACTATTATTAAAAAATCTAAATGCTCTACTTTAAATTGTTTGCATACTCAAATATATTTACACTTTCAACATTTACCACAATTATATATACCCTTTTCTACTCCTTTTATTACATTCTGTTTAATTTCTCCTTTTTCAAAAAAAAAAACTTTTTTAAACACTTAGTTTTTTTATAAAAAAATTGAGGGGTACCCCGTAAATCTTCATATAAATCTCTATTTAATTGAAATTGAAGTATAATATATTTAAATAAATAGTAGGTAGTGGGTGATTTGTGTTTTCTGATAAAGTTCTAATATTAAATAAGAACTAAAGCACTTAAGATCATTGTGTCTGTTCTTACTTTCACCTCGAGATCAAGAAGTTGTTTGATTTATATTGTGTATGTAGTGTATAAACACACACACACACACACACACACACACACACACACATTATATACATACCTCTCAACCTCTTAGTGCAAAAAATCTGGACAAAGTCAGAAAGAAAGGGGGGACAAAGGCCCAAAAATATGGACAGAATTTAAATATTGTTCCTATAAACTTAGAAAAGGTGCTAGAATAAAAGCTTTTGCATTATTACATATTTTCTGAAGGATATAAAGTCTGCAACTCAAATGCTTGCCTTTATTTAGTATTATGTAGTGACTTCAATATTCAATAATTTACCAGAAAAAAACACAAATTTTATGAAGAACAGACCAAAAATATGAGGCAAAAATTTAGACATTCTGCAAAATTCTGTAGAGTTGGGTGACATGAATATATATATATATATATATATATATATACACACACACACACACACACACACACACACACACACACACACACACACACACACACACACACACACACACACCACCTTTAGGGAGAGATGGACATGCCTTTAAGCTTGAAATTACTGAAATTAAATGTATGTATTCTGATGGATTTAATTTTTTTACTACTGTGAAGAAAACTGAAAGCTACACTACTATATACTCTTATTAAAACAGATGGTTATATATATTTTAGATTTTACACGTCATCCATTAAAAGTTCCTGAACCACCTTCATTCTACAGTTTTATGAAGTGAGATTGCTGCCCTACTACCTTAAACTGACTGCATTGCAGATGTTGCAGTTTGTTGATTTTAGAAGGCCATTATGGTCCAAACTGACAGTACTATTTCAAGAAACTCATAAAAATTCAGGATACGATTTGTGGATAGTTAGCCTTGTACTAATACCTGAGCTAATAACAGTTAGAAAAAGCATACAACAAAACCTCAAGTACATGCATAGTTCTGAATCAGTAAAATACACATATGTCATTAGAATTTCTAAACAACACTGAATTTGATTTTATGCAAACTAATGGTATGGTTCAGATATATAAGTTTGCCAACCTGAAAAATGTGAAATGTGCATGTTTGTTATGAAGTGAATATCAACAAAAGAGAGCACCCAAATGTCTGTATAGGACTACTGGTGTTAACAGCTAAAACCTTATCTCTGACACTGCCTGAAATGTACTAGAACATTTCTCAGACTAATATGTCAAGACCCCAAGTCATGGAATGCACTTATCTAGTGATTTCAGGTATAACCACATACACAAATTAACTTTATATTTATGTAATACACTTCACTGCATACAAGTCTAAATTTGTGGGAGGCATTCAGAATTGCAGTGACAACAACTGTCATTATTTATTATATGCCGTCTGGAAACCGTGAGTTTTGTGTGACATGCAGTGACAAGTCCATTAAAATGCTACAAGACACCTACCTTTCACTTTGCAGTCGAGCCCTCTTGAAGTCAAATCTCCAGTAGGCGCGAAAGAAAAAACCATAAACCATCAGTCACACACAGACACAGAAGACGAAAACAGGTCGCAAACACCTGTTGCGTCTGTGTGACTGGACGGGATGCAAAGGGCGTTCTTAAAGAGGAACGCCCTTTAAAAAAAAAACTTTTTTTATTTAAATTAATTTCTCGGCCAGCCGGTTCCAGGGGGGTGCAAGTGCACCCCCTTGCACCTGCCTGCGGGCGCCCTTGCCTGGTTACCCTCCCTCCAGCCCCCTGATTTCTACTGACTATACCTCTATTCTTGTTTACTATGCTTAAAGCTTTTTGATGTATTTGTTTTTTTGTTGGAGGTGTAACCTTGTATATAACTGCTTCCCATTAGGGGGGCACCTGACATCTGGGGCAAGAAAAACTGATGTAATGGCATCGGCTGCATGCTTTATACCCCTAACTATCTGACATCATGGAAGATGACAGCAACCAATGCAGGACCCAAGACTTTGATAATCAGCCCGACTTAGGGCTACTGCAAGAAGATAACACAAATGTGATGACTGCAACAGTGAATGCACTTGAACATCTACGTTTATGGTAAGTGTACACAACTGTACTATCTCAGTACTGGCAAGTAAGAGTGTGTGTGTGTGTGTGTGTGTGTGTGTGTGTGTGTGTGTGTGTGTGTGTGTGTGTGTGTGTGTGTGAATAGTAATCTCAGTGAGTTTGTTTGATGAAAATCCCCTGTGGCTATGGTTATTAGCAATCAGAGGTGTGTCCAAACCACAACATGTACCATTCTCCACTCTACAACAGACGTAAATCAACATATGACTTTGTACAACAATCAGCACTATAATCTGTGAGGCATATGCAATTACTGTGTTACAGACTGGAGAATTCCATGCAGATACAGCTGTACCCTGCCCAAGACATGGCGGATTTGTTACCACATTACTCTAACCCTTGGTCCTGCTGCAGGGCCACATGCTGGTGACACACGGATGCCTAACACAGAAACAGGATACAGCATGTGCAGTAACTCACAGCACTTGTGTTTAATGCTGTGGAGGTTGTTGATGTAACTATCAAAGGTTGCTGTGATTGTTGTCAGTCTCTGCTGCATGTCTGCCATCATAGATGCCTGTAGGGGATTCCTTGTGGGAGCCAAAGTTGTGTTTGAGGCTAATAAGGGAGTTCAACAGTCATAGGACACCACCTTTCTCTGCAACAGTGTCCTCCTTCTGATGCACACTTTAGTAATGGCAGGGGGCCATCACATTGTCTCCCAGTGTTTGGAAGACAGTGTCTGGGTTCTCTTGGCTCTGGCTAGTACCATGAATTCATGTACCTGTTTGTACAGTGCATATGTGTGAGATTCCACAGTCATGCAGCGATTTCTGATTGCTATGGGTGCAGTTAAGTCATCCAACCCTGTTTTCATGGCTGCAAAGTCAGCTTTGGAGAAGTTTTGCAAGGTGGTTACTTTGTGGGGGTGTGGCTGACATGTTGAGTTCCATGTTGATTACAGCCTGTGTGAATCTCACCATGCAGGGATTGACATCTGTGGATGAGCAACAGTCCCATATTTAAGTAGTCAACACAGGTCAAGGTTGTTGCATCCTCTACCAGGGTTCAGTATGAGCCGGTCCAGGGTATTGGAAATGATGAATCCCAGAAGTGTTGGGCCACTGTACTGGCACTTAGTTACTTTCCCCCGGTGATGGAGGGGTAGTTAAAGTCTCATACTATGTCAGTGTTGCGTGGACCATCATAGATGGCAGGGTGTTGAGGAATGTGTATTGTCAGTCTATGGACATAGATGTGGACTCATAGCAGGCTATGGTCTGGATTGTGCTATTACCCCATGCGGTTGTACTGGAAGTACCGCCAATGCATTATGCTGGGATTGTAGTCTGGAGGTGTTCCTAACCATAATGAATATGAAGATGACACCACCTGTGGAGGTGTGGTGTGGTCCATGTTTGGGGGCTGACAGCTGTGGAATGCCTCATAGCCTGATACTGCAGGGCTGCTCTCTGCTGCTGTGAACCACCTCTCCATTACAGCAGTCATATGTCCTCCACTCAGAGTGCTTTGAGTGACTGCATACTGACAGTCAGATGTCTACTGTTGAGCAGCATGACCCTCAGATTGCATACATGTCTAGCTGTTATGGTGGCAATTACATTAGAAACACTGCCTAATAAGGGATCATAGAGGTGGTAAGACACTTAGCCAGTACCTGGAAACCCAGCACTAACTGATGTAAGACATCTGTGGCAAGTCACTGGGTTCTGTCAATTATGTCATCCCAAGCAGAGAGGTACTGGATCCCCTGAGAATGACACAAAACATGTAAGCCAATGTTGCAGTCAATCATCTGTTGATAATACTGCAGCATCATTCTGGGTGACGGCGGTACACTGCTCAGGGCTACTGTCACACCTGCTTGAATCACACCTGCTTGAACCACATAATCGGAGAGTTCAACCATGTCTCTTGTCATGCAGTCCAGGGAGGTGTGTCCCAAGTCATTTCCACCCACATGGATACAGAGTGATGCTAGTAGTTGTGAAGTGCCATGACTGGCTGTGACGCGTGTTGGATGCTGGCATGCGATAGATATTTGGCTGTTACCTGCTCCATTAGTGAGTGGGATATGCATGTGCCTCCGTATTGAGTTACCCGTGATCAATGCATTGTGCAAGGTGGTTAGCCTTAGGAGCTTTGGTTGAGGGGCACACTGTGTAGGTGTTCCTTGGCATGTGTGTCGTGATGTCTGAGTTGGTGTCTGTCTTGCTGGTCTGTGCTGTTAAATGTCCACTGAGTGCCTCTGTGAAGGTGGGTATGTGGCTTTTCACTGTATGTCATGGCTGTCAAAGTGGATGTCATGGTGAGCTGTTCCACATGGTGTGGCGCAGGTGTTCTTACCCTCTTGACGTGCTAGTCCAGTCTTTGCTGGAGAGTGCATATGTCCACATTGGGTGATATATGGGTAACTCTCACAGGTCTGAGTGTCTAGAGTGTAGAGGGGAGGGTTTTCTATGTACATGAGACATTAGCAACATTGCCTCAGAATGGACAAGTGCACCAGGTTAATGAGTGAAAGCACAGAAAACTGCCCTTCAAACATGCCAGGAGGGGTGGACATAACTAGTAAGTCCTGGGGCAACTTCTGTGATGAACGAGTACTGCTGACTGCTCCCAGATCTGCAACATGTCTTGATACAATAACCTGGTGAAGTGCCAAGGCATAATGATTTTTGAAGTGCAAGACAGAAAGAACTCGCATGATGTAAGGGTGGAACAGAAGGCAGACTTTCTGCCATCTGTAATACTTTACTTCAGCTGTGCAGTTATCAGCAGCATTGGCCATATAAAAGTTCAGTAAGCTCTGTAGCGCTTGTGGTAACTGCATAACACTATAGTAGACATAACTAGATAGGCAGAAGTTGTAATCCCAATACTGGCAGGTGTGTGTGTGTGTGTGTGTGTGTGTGTGTGTGTGTGTGTGTGTGCGCATGTGTGTGCGTGTGTGCGTGTGTGCGTGTGTGTGTGTGTGTGTGTGAGAATCATTTACTGTCTGGCTTATACCATTTTTGACTTGTGTACTACCCTTCACACTTCCCCTTGCCCCAGTCTAGTAGTCCTGTTGCTATCATCCACCTTATAATTACCTTTGGAGTAGGTGGAAATGCATAAGCTCTGTGGTGCATCTGATAACTGCGTAGCAGCATAGTAACAGTAACTAGATGGGCAAGAGTTCTAATCACCCTACTGGCAACTGTTTGGATGTGTGTGTGTGTGTGTGTGTGTGTGTGTGTGTGTGTGTGTGTGTGTGTGTGTGTGTGTGTGTGTGTGTGTGTGTGTTTGAGAATCATGTGTGTGGGTTACATCATTTTTGACCTGTGTGCTACCCTTTACACTTCCCCTCATTCCAATTTAGTAGTCCCGTTGATGTCATCCACCTTAGAAGTACCTTTGGACTAGATGGAAATATATAACTGGTTCTCTGACCGAACCCACACTGTAAAAGTTGCAGACTCCAAATCTGACCTCAAACCAGTGACAAGTGGAGTACCACATGGTTCAGTCCTGGGACCTCTCCTGTTTGGTATCTACTTCTCTGAAGTACAGGCTAACACAGAAGGCCTCTGGCTAATGAAGTTCACAGATGACTGCAAATTAAGAGCCATAGTCAAGTCCCCAAATGATGTGGACATCCTACAGAAGGGCCTCACTGAGACAGATGCCTGGTGTCAGAGGCATGGCCTCAAGCTCAATGCCAAAAAGTGCAGCGTCATCCCCTTTAGTAAAAACTCTGTACCCATGAACTACCACATAAATGGCAGTCTACTTAATGCGTAATGTGTGATGAGAGACATTGGGACCCAAGTGGGACAGTAATCTCTCATTTGATAATCGCATCACCACAGTAGTCAGGAAATCCTTCTATGTGGCATAGCTCATCACAAAAGGTTTCTCATCCAAGAAAGAAGAGGTCATTGTTCTCCTCCTCTCAGCACTCAGTACAATGCCCCTTTTGGAATGTACCTCACAAGATATCTGCAGTAGCTGCAAAGGCCACAGAAGTACCTCACAAAGAGGATTACTGGCCTCAAACAGATGCCCTACACTGACCGTCTCAAAAAACTCCAGCTTTACTCTGTAGCATATCGCCTACTCCGAGGAGATCTCTGCTTAACATATAAAGCTGTGTTAAACCCAGAGCTGTTGGACATGCTACACCTAAAGAAATCCCAATCCCTCCGAGCTACACGCTCTAGGGACCTAAACCTTGTCACTACAATAAACAGGACATGCTGGAGGGATAGATTCCTGTCTCAGAGACGTCCTATACTCTGGAACAAGCTACCCATCTATGTCAAGCAAAGTTCCTCATCAGCACTCTTTAATAAAAATCTTGCTGAGTGGAGGGGAAATGGGAAATACACCCCGGGGATCACTTCTGTAGCTCTGCTCAACATGGGCACAGGAAATTAATTTTTTTGGGTGGCGTAAGCCAGGGAACCTTGTTGGCTAAGCTTACTTAGGCCCTTGGGCTGATAGCCTAGTACCTACCTATGAACCTGGAAGCTATGTGGCATGTCTGATAACTGCATAGCGCTATAGTAGAAATACCTAGATAGGCAGGAGTTCTAATTCCAATGCTGGCAACTGTGTGTGTGTGTGTGTGTGTGTGTGTGTGTGTGAGGCTCATATCTTGTGTGGCTTATACCATTTTGATGTGTGTACCATACACAGCTGGTGACCACCTCCTGCTGCCATTTATATAGTGTGGTAACAGCATCTGCCTTACATGCAACAGGTTAAGCCATTGTACAGTTTTCTGTACAGATGTGTCTGGAATATTCGTATGTTTGCAACCTATATGTGGTCGAAAGTGGTCTGTGTGCCTTAACAACGCCCATGTATGTGATATTGTAGCCAAATAGGCCACAGTGAATGCACTGACACATATGGCAGCAGGAGGTATCATACCTGATTGAAACATCATGCTGATACGTCTGGCACCCTCACAGCTGGCCAGCCTTGTAGGTGTAATACATGAGTCCAGATGCTTGGTTTTACAAGTGAACCGTTCAGTTATGGGTCACATTAAAGGCTGGAAGAGGTGTAGACTGACACATGGTCCTAATTAGTATGCAACAGGAACACCTTGCATCTTAACAGGGGTGTATACACAATTTATATCCACTGCATACCACTAATGTGTCACATGTCCCTACCTTACGCCATTTGTCCAGCCCATTTTGCTGGTCTCTGTCCAGACGTCTTGGCACTGAAGAGTTGTGAAGTATGCTACAGGAATGTTGAATTCATGTCAGATAGGCCCCAGCAGTGACCACTGTGATGCAATAGAGTTAACCCCAGCACAAGTGAACATGCACAAAAAGCAATATAGGTATTCAGTAAAGCAATATAGCTATTGCTGATAGTTGTGTGCATGGTAAATTGCATGCCCTTCACATCCCTGGGGTATTGCCAGGCAACAACAGAACAATGTCATACTCACCAGCTTCAGGCTGCTGTCCCATATGCAGACCAGAGGGTCCTAGGTAATTATGAGAAGGAGCTCAGCAGGCTTACATGTGGCTTTGGTACAGGATGGATGCAGCATGTCTGCACATTTACATTACTAACCCCAATAATGCACAATGTTCTGTCCTCACCATAGATGTGCACCTCTCTGCATTAGAAAGCCCCATCCACAACTGCAGTCGGACGTGACACATGGATGTAGATACAATACAGATAAATGTTTGTCTGCTACATTAGCATACTAATCCCCATTGGGCCCTTAACCACCTCCACAATGCTTTCCTCAGCTTCATGGCTTGTGTGTTGGGTGGGTGCCCAAGTTTGGCGAGGAGCTCCTCAGTGGTTGTCAGTGGGGGCTGGATGGCTGGGCCCCCACCTGTGGCTAGACGGTCTCATGCTACAGCAGCAGCCCATTGATGGGGGATGGTGGATGAGGTCGGTGGCCCAATGCTGTACCTGCTCATAAATTCTGCTGTGCAGGCCGGCATCATTTACCCTGTGGACCAGACTGTTCCATAGGGCGGTCCTCTCCCGCACATCTTTTGCACTTTGTCCAAATAACAGGACATAATGTTCGATCACATATTGGGTGATGATGTCAGTTTCCCCAACAGAGAATGCTGGTAGGTGAGCCTTCTAGATGTTACCTGGAAGACATAAACAGGAAATAGGTCACATGACCTCATACAGTTGTCAAATTGCATATCTATAGTGGATATTACTTGCAAATAATAATCCACACTACACCATAACCCTCCAATCTATCATAGTTATAGCAGCTTGCATTACATTCATAGCCCTGAGTTATCTTAGCCCCCCCCCCAATGTTGGACACTTCATTGCATAATCCTGTATTCTCCATTAATTTCTGTGTTAAGGGTTGACAGTGGCCATCTTCCATGTGGATGGTGTGTGGATGGTGGCAGGTCTGTGTTTGACTGTGGTGCATGATGGAGCTCTGAGCATATGCATGAGTTCATGTAGGAGGCAGACAGTGATGTTATTATACCCCATGGAGATATGCTGTTGTTGCCATCAGTAGGCAATATGTACATGCTCACCATTGCTGAGTGGTAGAGTGTGGTTGATGTGCATATCCCCCTGTGCAACTGGGGTGGACAAGGTGGCGATATTTCCACCTAACCTGTCTAATGCAGGTTGCCTATATCCATGGCATGTGTGTATGAGGTGTTCTTTACCCCCAGTACAGGATGAATTGTGTCGTTTCCTCTGGGACTGACAACATATGTGGAGACACTGTTGCAGTTGTCCTTGGTGGTGTGGATATGTCTGATTTGTAGTCATAGTCAGCCTTACATGAAGTCACCTGAGAACTTATATGCTTGCTCAGATAGAGGTGGACTTGCTTCCAAGTTGTTGCCTGCACCTATGTGTCCCTTTACAGCCAATATAACAACCTATTGTGTGGTTTGTGTATTGCTGCTGTCCACCAAAGGGGATTACTCTACCTTGGTGGAGGCTGGTTATACAGGTCAGGCACTGCTGAGTCCATATAGCTACAGTGGATATAAAGGGTATACACCCCTGTTACAATGCCTGGTATTTGTGTAATTGGAACATGGCACCACAATAACTCATTTCAAAACAATTCCCACCTTTAATGTGACCTATATCCTGTACAATTCAATTGAAAACATAATTTGGTGGGTGAAAACATATGGAAATAATAATCAGCACAATAAGCCTGTTGAATGAGTGTGCACACCCTTAAACTGATATGTTTTGTATGCACCTCTTGGTTACAGCATTCATTTGTCTTGGTTTGGTCTCTAACATCATGGCACATATTCACTTGACAATAGTTGCTCACCTTCCTAGAAACACCTTTGATTGTTTTTCAATGTAATTGTACAGGTTAGGTGTCACATTCAAGATGAGAAACATTATGAAATGATATTCTGTGGTCTGATTGTCGTACACCACACAAACCTGGCATTCCAACAGGGGTGTGTACACTTGTGATATCCACTGTATATAGGTGTTGATATAGTGGGTAGTGGTAGGCATGGACAAAGGGTCATAACACAGTTGAACACTTCTCCAATTACTACCTGATAATCATACCTACTCTAATACCCATATCAGTGTCATGGCAATGCAACAACCAGTTGCTGTTCACATTTGTCTGTTGTATGCACTGACACTGATATTACACACGTGCAACATGCACAACCTATGTACCTGATTGCTTGAAACCCATATGATTAGTTTTGTTTCTTCCAGCTGAACATATGCATACATACATGTGCTCAGGGGATACCTGGTATACATTTCTGTCCTATGTTAGTATGGCACACTGTATTTACAGTCTTGCTGCTCAATCATACTTCTCAGTCTGTTATAGCAGTATGTCTGGACAATGGCACACAGGAATGGGTGACAAAAGGGACATCAATATTGATACAGTATTAATACAGCTGCACCATAATTTAGTACGTTGATTGCACAGTAGGCTTTGACATCACTGTGATAACCTGAAAGATGTTCAATAGTCATAAGTAGGCTATAATGTTACAATGTCATTGCTCACAGACCTGCCAATGGCTTGGCTGACAACACAGGTATATGTTTGTGACTACAGATATCAGTCACAAATGTGCTTATTGTTCAGAAGAACGCTGTACAGTTGAATGTTATTAATTCAATAAATCACATGCAGTTCAACATGCATGTCTGCAACAGTATTTCACTATGCAGATGCAATATATAGATCTCTTAGTTTTACAAGACAAACATGGGTCATACTCATATTCACAAGTAACATATGGATATGGATGTGATACGTATCCCATTAATTGGCCTAACAGTGGCACAGTCACAACAGTTTGACAGACACCCCAGCAGTTGTCATATATGAGGTGTCCTTTCCCAGGGTGAGTCAGGCTCCTGAGCTGTGATCCTGTCATGCAACCTCTTAGAACATCTGGACAAAGCCTAAAATGATGGGGGAATAAGCAGGGACAGACTTTAAATATTCCTGTTACAAACATAGGAAGTTTGTCTGTTGATACATTTTGCATTACCATGAATATTCTTAAGGATGTGGAGTCTTAAATTCAAGTGTTTGTCATTACTTGATGACTTCGGTCCTCAGCTATTTGCCAGAAAAGTACAGATTTCAGGAGGAACAAACAAAAAAACTATGATAGGAAAATCTGGACATTCTGTAAAGATCTGTACAGTTGAGTGGTATGGCTGTGAATCTCTCCCATTGCAGAGAAGGCCAGATGCTATGGCCATAGCAGCTGTTCAGCAGGACATTAGTACAGCATGTTTTGTTGGGACATATATTCCTCCAAATCATGATTTACATTATTACAGACCAAGTACTACATTCAATTACATGCTTACATGTTCCATTTACCTTTTTTCTTCTCTTTTTCCAGTTTGTTTTATTTGTTTTCTCTATCTCTCTCTCTCTGTGCACTACAGGTATAGAGCTGGTTTGAATAGGTGGCAGCATGGCTTTTGTAGGTGATGCTCATGACCAGGTGATGGCCTGTGCACCTCTTGGTGTTCCCCACTTGCTAATTGCATGTAGAGCAGCTGTGTAGTTTTTCCAATAGCCAATGTCATGGCAACACACTATTATAAATGAGTACTCCATGTGGGCATTGGCCCTTTCCTTTACTTGTGAGGAAGACATCCTGGAGTTGTGTGAGCTACTACCTCTTACAACAAGACTTGTGGAGACAAGCCAACTAAATGGTGGAGAAAGTTCAAGACTTAGGAGCAGAATGTGAGTATTGCTGTTATATGTTTGGAATACTGCTAGTTTAACAGAGTTTGTCTGCACATGCTACTTCTGCATGGGTTTCAGTCTGACAAAGTTCTGTCTCTGCATAGCTCTCAACTGGGCCATCCATATAATAGCCACAGGTTAGCCTGTTATGTTTGGTCTGTTCCCCAGACAGGCGTTGTCCTTGGCAAATCAGTAGCATACTCTGCTGATTGCATTCTGTAAATGGTAGCATCCATTTGTTTTTCTGGCTTTATATCCCTCAGAAAAGATATGTTACAACAAACCCTGTAACGCCAGCAACTTTCTCAGTGTATAACAGCAATATTTCAAGTATGGCCATGTATTTGGGCCTCTGTCCACCAATTATGACAGGTTTTGTCCAGATGTCATACAGTAAGAGGTAGATGGGTGTAATGGTTTAGCATTATGTAGTGTTGTCCTTCCTGCTGAGGGGAAAGTCTGAAAAACATATTGGAAGTCTGTACATTCAAGAGGTTGGTGTATAGAGAATGCTCTTGGATGCCCTTGCAACATATTTTATGTGGGGGAGAGTAACACATTTTAAAACTAGGCTCTTAGAACATGTGAGACATATTACTGATAAGAAAGATGAGAGTTCTATAGCCGTACATTTGAATAAATCTCACCATGGGGACAGTAGTGGGTTCCAAGGTACTGTTTTTGATAAAGTCTGTTCCTCAGTTTGATAAAACATTCATAAAAGTACAGTTGTTATGTACAGGATCAATGTACTAATATTAAATGTGATAGTTTATCCCTTAGGGGGTTAAATGAGGAGTGTAATTGGAGGCTGTGTATTTAATTATGCAATTAAGTGTTAATTGTTTCTTGTGATTAAGACGTATTTCTTGTAATGTTTAACTCCTTGAGGCTTTGGCCAAGACATCAGAGTATAATAAACATGTGTGAATTACTGGCTGGTTGTATTTCTTTTTGCTATGTTCAGACATTTTAGTTGTTTTGCTAAGAGGTTGTTGCATGTCTGGCCATTATTTATGGCCTATCATGATTTTGTAGCAGTGTACTGTTCACTTATTTATGCTGACTGTGTGTGTGTGTGGGGGGGGGGGGCAGATGTGATTGTCATGGCTCCTTTTGTATCCAGCTGTGCATGCTGCCCCAGTTATGGGTGGTCTATCAGCAGCATATGTTTGTATGGGCATTTTGTGATATGTAATTGTGTGTGTGTGTGTGTGTGTGTGTGTGTGTGTGTGTGTGTGTGTGTGTGTGTGTGTGTGTGCATGCTACTGACATACTCTGCCTTGATTTCTGTCACCCTGGTTGTTGGCAGCAGGGACCAGTAGTTGGGACAGCATGACACTTTTGAACATTTCTTTTGGGAGACCACTTGGTGTATGTACTTATCTTGCTGTCATTTGCAGCCTTGGGGTTGGACTGTGGGTGTTGGACACAGTATAACTACAGCCTTCTTGTAGCTACTTTATACCTTCTCTTACCTGGAAGACCTGTGGAGGGAATTTATATTAACAATACCTGACTGTTTCTGCACATATTCACAAATTCCTAGTTGAAATTATGCATACAGCTTACTACCACTCCCAGGATTTGAACTGTGTCTGTTTCTGATAAAAGTACAAGTTTGTGTTTCATCAGAAGGAGCTATTGAGAAACTGCTATCTCTTCCTTGAATGATTTCTCTCTCATTCTCTCTTTGTTATACAATCTGACCTTGTAATTACATCATCCTTATACATACATTCCTATACATACCTGTTGACATAGCACAGTGTGGAAAACAGTGGTTAACACAACATTACTATTCAGATATCAGATCTCAGTGCGTGAAACATTTCATATCAGTTAATTTCATGTCTTACAAAGGTACTAACTTTGCCAGATGAGGCTTGGTAATTTAATGCTTTCAGAGCTATAGTTGCTATGCATAACCTGTACACATTTCAAATAATTTCTTACCAGAGTAAATGCAACCAGTCCAAGGTTTTGAATTTTATTGACTGGCAGTTACAGTTTTATTTATATATAACCTATATGAGACTGTCACTGTAATATATTGTCTGGTTTATTCAGTACAAACCATACCCATTTTAATACGGCCAGGTGACATTCTAGTCCTTTATATTTATTTGGTATGAATACTACAAGCTAGATTGTTACACACCAGCCTTGTGACGCAGCCTTTGCAACCTGCTTGCATGGGCTTCCTGGTTCTCAGCCCACTCAGCTGGAGTGGTAAAGAAGATAGGGAAGCATTTATGCATACCTATCCATCACATACACAGGCTGGACTTTGGTAAACAGTTATTGATATGAATACTTACACATGCCAGGGACATCACCCCTCTGCCGTGCTTCTTGGACCCACTGGTCCAAGAGCTCTCTCTTCCTCTGCTTCAAGTCAGCGTAATGGTGCCGGACCTGCTCACCAGTCCGAGGGATGCCAGTGGCACTGGTGAGATTAAAGACAAGACTTTTACAGGCCTCCTCTTTGTATTGAGAGCCCTGCTACAAGTCCTGCAGCAGTACCATGTCATGGTTTTTAACAAGGAGTCCCACCATTACCTTGGACTCCTGTATGCCCCCAGTGCTGCACCCAAGAGCATATGCCCTCTCTATTACCTGCCATAGTGCCTACAGTGGGGAGCTACAACCAGTTATGAGCTGCATTCCCACCTGCGAGGTTTAAATACGGCCAGTTTCCCACCCTTTGCCGTGATTGGACAGTTTTGAATATGCTAAGCTAAGCTATGGGCAAACCTGCTTAACTAAGGTTGGCAGTGCTTAAAGGGGCAGGTTCAGCACTGCTTACCAATGGGCAAATCCACTTAGCTGGGCAACTCATTGCTTACCATTCATATTTAAGCAATTCTTACACCCGGTAAGCATAGTTGTGCAATGCTTAGTATTGCTTATGTTTTATTTTATAGACCGTCAGCTGTATGGGATTGATTCATCATTCCTGACTTATTATTTTATTTACCTTTCCCTGACATCCCCATATGTGCTTTCATTATATTTATTCTTGTGTGACTATACTGTATGGGGCACTTGTGTTTATATGAGGGTTTCATAACTTTATTACACTTGCACCTGACATCTGGACCTATTACACTACTCTGGTTAACAAATATATGTTATTTACTACCTAATTATTAAAAAAGTTAATTATTTACTGCTTTCCCATGTAAAATGCCAATTGCCTTCACTGGGGATCAAACCAGGAATGACTACTTGCAAAGCAAGCACTATATCCACTTCACTATTTCCGCATTGCTATGTTTTGAAGTATATTCCTATTTAGCTCCTTATGATGTGTAAGCTAGGCTGAGCAGAGCTGCGTGATGTGCACACCCACTCAGCTACGCTTAAACTTTATAGGTTCATAGGTGTGTACTAGGCTAATGGCCCTGTAGCCTTTACAAGCCTAGCCCATAGGATTATCCTGGCATCGTGCCAGCTAACCTTAGTTCCTAATGCCTCTGTCAAGTAGAGCCACTGGAGTGATTCCCAGGGTGAATTTTCTATTTCCGATCCACTCATCAAGATTTCTCTTGAAGAGGGCCAGTGAGGTGCTCTGCTTGACATGTATGGGAAGTCTATTCCATAGCATAGGCAGTCTCTGGGTTATGAACCTTCCCCTCCAGCATGTTCTGTTGATTGTGGTAATGATGTTGAGATCTCTGGAGCATGTGGTGCGGAGGGATTGGGATTTCTTTAGATGTAGCATTTCTAACGGAGTTGGGTCAGACATGGCTTTGTAAGTCCAGCAGAGATCGCCTCAAATTAGGTGATATGAAACAGAGAATAGTTGGCGTTTTTTTGAGTCTGTCCATATAGGGCAAGTGTTTAAGGCCTAGGATCCTCTTTGTAAGGTACTTTTGCAGCCTCTCCAGTTGTTGCAAGTATCTAGTGAGGTACATGCCAAATGGGGCGTTGTACTCGATGACTGGCCTAATGAGGGAAGAGTAGAGGGAGGCAATGGCCTCTTTTTTCCTAGATGCAAAACCCTTAGTAATGAGATGTGCCACATAGGATGACTTTCTGACCACAGTGGCAACGTGGTTGTCCAAAAGAGGTTGCTGTCAGCTTGTGTTCCCGGATCTCTTATGATGCCTTCTGTGTTCAGTGGACTGCCATCAATGTGGTAATTCAAGGGAACCTGGTTTTTCCCAAAGGGGATGAAGACACATTTTTTGGCATTGAGCTTAAGGCCATGGTTCTGACTCCAGTCGTTGGTCTCATTGAGGCCTTTCTGTAGGATGTCAGCATCACTTGGGGAGTTAATAATAGCTCCCAACTTGCAATCATCTGTGAACTTTGACAGCCAGAGTCCCTTCGTGTTGGCCTGGACTTCAGAGAAGTAGATACCAAACAGGAGAGGACCCAGTACCGAACCCTGTGGGATTCCACTCATGACTGGTCAGCAGTCTGTCTTTGAGTCAGCTACTTTCATACTGTGGGTTCCATCTGTGAGCCAGTTTGCTACCCACCTAGTGATATAGGGGTTGATGCCTAGCTTAGTAAGTTTTGCTATGATTCCTGAGTGGGGAATGGTATCAAAGGCCTTGGCCAGATCAAGGTAGGCTGTATGGAACCACCTTACCTTCATCCACAGCTCTGGTGACTGACTCAAAGAAGTCAACCAAGTTGAGCAGGCATGATCTACCCTTTACAAAACCAAACTGTGTAGGATCCAGAGTATGGAGATTCCCTGTATCCTTGTTTATTAGGTCCATGATGATGCATTCCATAACTTTGTATATTGGTCTCATCAGACTAATGGGGCAATAGTTCCCGGGTTCTGTAGTCACTCCTACTTTGTGGAGAGGGATAACTGTAGCAGTGCATCATTCGGTAGGGACAAAAACCTGAGGTGAGGCTGTGATTGAACAGGGCACACAGGTGAGGTGCCAGTTCACTCTGTAGTTTATGTAGAACACAGCCAGGGATACTGTCAGGTCCCATAGAAGCTGTATTCTTGGCCTTGGACAGTGCTGTTTTAACGTGTACATCAGTAATACTGGATGCCTGGCAATCTACTGGTATTGTGATTGGTCCTTTGGGGGGTGGGTAAAGTTAGCACTGAATCTGTTTGCCAGTGCATTTGCAATATCTGTTGGCTCCATATAGGAGAGTCCAAACAAAAGAGCCAGCACCAAGTGTTGTAGTGGAAACAGTTTAATTCAGTATAGCATCATACCGGTTTCGGCACACTTGCCTTCCTCAGTGAAAAACAATGCTATGAAAACAGAATGCTTATATAAAGTTACACTTCCTATTGAGTCATTTCCTCCGGTATAATCAATTATATAATTATACTATAAGCAGTGGATTGTTCGTGCACCATCAACTGACTATTACAGGGGACAAACTTTTGAGGTCACTTTTATGTGGCCATTGTACCTTCTATAAATATATATATATAAATCTAAACAATTCACAAGCAAAAACTAGGGCAGGGTGTATGATATACAATGTTTTGGAAACTGTGGATCAGTCTGGGTAGTATATCTGGCTACTAGTACCTGCTCGGCTTTCTATGTCAGACAAACATCTCATCCTCTATGGATTCGGATGTCAGAACATTATAGTGACATCCGTAACAAATGGTTAAGTCATGCACTATATAGACACAATACTACCCACCCCACTGCCCAGTTTCATTTTACTGTGATTGATAAGATACAGGGAGACCGATCTAACAAACTAGGCTGGCATTCTATTTTGAATACCAAAGAAAAATATTGGATTATTAAATTAGGTGGACTGTTTTCACCGGGCCTAAATGATCATTTATAATGATGATTTATAATAACATTTCATACATTTGTTAATTAATTAATTTATGCTAATTGATTATACTAGAGGAAATGACTCCATAGGAAGTGTGGTTTTACTATTTTATAAGCATTCTGTTTTCATAGCATTGTTATTCACTGAGGAAGGCAAGTGTGCCGAAACCAGTATGATGCTATGTTGAATTAAACTGTTTCCACTACAACACTTGATGCTGGCTCTGAATGTTTTTGGCTGTTTGCACCTGCCGTACTTGTGAGGGCTTCTGTCTCTGTACTCTGTATAGGAGAGCAGTAGCTCAAAGGAAATTTGGGTATTGCCATGGAGATTCTTTACATAACTATAGAAAGCCTTGTGGTTGTCTTTACTATCTGCTGCAATTCTGTTTTCATAGCTAGCTTTAGAAGATTTGGTTTCCTCCTTCTGTTGTAGAGTTAGTTTATGGCAGGAGATCACCAGATTGGCTTCCTTTTTTTTTTTTTGAGGAGTGCGTCTTAGTTCTGTTGGGTATGATGAGATCCATGCATTTGTGTATGTGTTCGTACAGTGCATTGGTGTATGATATGGTAGTCATGCAACTATTCTCCATTTGCATGGGTGCCGTGAAGTTAGCCACCTCTGTTTTTAGGAGCCCAAAGTTAGTTTTGGAAAAGTTTTTTTCATGGTGGTTACTTTTGTTGGAGAGGTGGGAGGGATGTGGATTTCCAAGGTGATTAACTTGTGATCGTATCTAACCAGGGAGGAGTTGACTATTGGTGTAGAGCAACGGTAGCCCATGTTAGTAATGACCAGGTCAAGGATGTTGCTGCCTCTAGTGGGGGTAAGAACGACTTGGTCCAGGGCATTGGAATTAATGAATTCCAGAAAGCATTGGGCAAGTGTATTGGTACATGAGTAGTTTTCCCAGTTAATGGGGGGTAGTTGAAGTTGCCCAGTATGAGAGTGTTAGGTTGGACCCTAATATTCTCCAGGGTGCTTAGGAATATGGAGTGTGAATCTTGGGACATGGTTGGGGACCTGTAGCAGACTGCGACCTGAATCGCTGTCTTACCCAATGTTAGCTGCCCCTGAAGTATCTCAGATACGTTATGTTGGGCACCAGTCTGGAGGTGTGCGCATCTTTTATGAATATGGAAACACCACCACCTTTGGAGCTTCGGTCCAAGTTCAGGGGCCAAAAGGTGTGGAATGAGTTGTAGCCTGGTAGTGCAGGGGTGTTTTCTGCTGCCTTGAACCAGGTCTCTTTTACAGCACAAATGTCGATGTTCTCCATTTTAAGGAGTACTTCAAGCGAGTGCATTTTAAGATTTAGACTTCTAGTGTTGAGCAGCATGACCCTCAAATTGCATTTGTTTGTAGCTGTTATGGTGGTAATTTGGTCTTTGGAACACCACCTAAAAAAGGCACTATAGGGGTGGCAAGAGCCTTGGCTAGTATCTGGAACCCCAGGGGTGACAGATGCAGGCCATCTCTGGCAAAGCATCGAGGTCTGTCAATCATGTCATTCCAGGCAGACAGATACTGGATCCCCTTAGAATGACACCAGAAACTTAGTCAGTTGTTGAAATCAATCATTTTCCACTTGTACTGTGGTATCATTCTGGGTGATGTTAGGATGCTGCTCAAGACTAGGGTCATAACTGCCTGGGCTAGATAATCCAAGAACTCCTCCATGTCTCTTTTCAGGTAGTCCAGGGAGGTACGTCTCAGGTCATTTACACCCACGTGTACAATGACAGAGTCATATTTGTACCTGTTGTTAAGGGACCTGAGTGCCTGCGTTTTGTGGTGGATCCTGGCGCCTGACAGGCAGCTGACTGTTACTTTCTCCTTATTCAACCTAGTGAGTGGGACATGTGTGCCTCACTATCAAGTCACCTATGACTAGTGTGTCGGGCATGCTGTTTTGCCTCAGGGGCTTTGGTTGAGTAGCACACTGAAAAAAAAAAAAAAACTGTTGTGTTTTATTTTTGTAATATAGGGGTGTGCACATTTCTTTCTGCAACATTATCTGTGGAGGGGCTGTGCTTTTTAAACAGTGATGACATGACAGGCTTTGCATTTGAGAGGTATGCTCCGCTGACACTAACAGTGTCTGCCATACCTGTCAACTGTACACATCTTCACAGAATGTCCAGACTGTTGCCTTATATTTTTGGTCCATTTGTCATACAATTGTGGCTTTCTGGAAGATTAGTGGCAAACCATTAAAGACTGCAGTTAGTAAATAATGTCAGACATTTGAGTTTTACATTTCATACCCTTTGGGTAATTCATGCTAATGTGAAGCCTGTCATTCTATCGACTTCTTAAGTTTGTGAGAGCAATATCTCAAATTTGTTCCTTTTTGTCCCTTTGTTTTTATGGCTTTGTCCAGATTTGTTGTGAGGTTGAGTGTTAACTGGTGTCCGCGAACACTCTCGCTACATTTACATTGCCGTATGGCAATTATGGAGTGCAGGGAGTGGTTGTATTGTGAGAGCACTGCTCTCAGACACACCCCCTACGCTTGTACACAGTACCGTGTCTGTATTACAGCATGGCAGCACGCCTTCATGAATATGCATGGCACACTGCCGTGCTGTATGGGAACAGTCCCTTCCATGCAAGAATAAGCTATTCTTGCACAGGAGTTTGCTGAATCCTGAGGCATTTCTTTTGCTCTATTGTCATATTTTATACATCTTATATTCTATTCCATCTGGTCCTGCTGCTGAACCTAAATTCTTTACTTTATTGCCTGTTCTGTTTCCTCAATTCTTGTATATTTTTCTAAATCCGTATTCTCCTTGTCTGAAAATGTATGTACCTCCCATTCTTTCCATGTCTTTGTTCTTTGCTCTTTAAACAATGTCTTAATATGTTCTTTTACTGCATTCATAAGCTCTTCTTATGTATTATGCATTTAACCTGAAGAATCTGTCATTTCCTTTATTACACTATTATTCTCTTTAATTATTTTACTTAAATATGGTGTCATTTCCTCTTTTTTTCCTTTCAGAAAATATCTTTGTACAATAAATGTTCTATTTTTCTTATTCATATGATACAATTTCTTTTACTTAATAAAAAATGCAACATTCTTCTCTAAACAATCATTTCATTTTTTAATTCTTGTATATTATTTTTCCATGTATAGCTTCTCTTCTCCCATATTACATAGCATTTTTTATATTTCATTTTAAAATGTAACCACTATTCTGTCCAATCTTTATAAAATTCTTTCATTTCTACATGATCTTGCCATAATGTCATAACCTTTTTATTCTCATTAGCATCCCATTTCACTTCATTTATTCTTTTTACACCATTCCGTTTTTATATAATCATTTCTCTTTACCATATTCCAAATAACCTGTAATCTGAAAAGCCTGTCAGTAACACTCCTTGTTTAACTATTACTAAGTTTTCTGACAAAATATAATTTATTTCTATTTTTT
>NC_056746.1:1413703430-1413763430 GCF_019279795.1 Protopterus annectens | reverse complement strand
CGATTCAGCAATAGCCTGCAGGGGTGTGCATGAGAGCTCCTAAAACTACTCTTGCTCGGACAGTGTTATGATATGCAAATTACCTCATTTGCTGCTGAAAGCTATGCAAATGAGGTAAATTTGCAATCCAGGAAACACTAACCTATCCGTGGAAGAGTAGAGTTATTTGCAGAAATGTACTCCGTTGGTAACGGAGTATCGTTCTGCAAATAGCAAAATGGAGCTATGACAGCTCCAAATAAAGGATGCATCCAGTTGAGGAAGCATGCCAATGGCCAAATATAAGGCCATTGGCACTTTTATAGGTTGAAAATTAATAAAAATCAAATTTTTTTTCTCCGATGTTTAAGCATAGCGCCGAGCAAACGTGTGGTGCTTTAAAAAACAGAAAATATTTAAAAAATAGACAAAACTAGGCATATTTAATAAAAAGATTATTCTGCCATGCAGGTGAATGGCAGGCTGAAGACAACATGGCTACTGAGTAGTGGTTGCTAAGGGGTGAAGCTCAGTTTAAGAGATGTAACCAAGCATTAGTAGGCAATCCTATGCAAATGAGCTTAAGGATAGTGAATCACAATTTTCCCTGGCATGTGAGCCATGTCCCTAGAGTGTAAGTGTAGGAGGAGGGGAGTAGTAGAGTAGAAGATAGGTGACGACATGAGGGGATATGTCTGAAAGACTGTAAGCTTATTGGAGCAGAGTGGCTTGTGTTTGACATGAGTTGCTCAAAATTGCAAAAGGCGTGTCTATAGTTGTCCTAGCTGAAACCCAAAAACTAAAGGTGTACACTGTGGATATATCTGAAATTTCTTAAAAACGTGTTTACACCGTGTGCACGCCTGTAAGCCTGTGTGCGTGCATGTGCACCCGTCTAAGCCTGTGTAAGCCTGCGTGTGCGCGTGTTTGCACGGCGCTGCTCTTGTAGAAACAGAAAGGGAAAAGGAAGGAAAAGAAGTAGTAGGAAGTTAACCAAGGATAACTAGCAGAGCTGCCAGGTGAAATATATCAGAATCAGCCAATTACACAGGTAGCAGACTAGCCCAGCCCAGCACTTTAAACTCTGCAATCAGCATTCTTCCCTGTTTTTTCCCCAAGTACTCTGCGACACTGCAGTATGCAAAGAGGGAAAGCTTAAAAACTTTAAAGTCAGACAAAATGTTAGGGGCTGCTCTTGCTATCATAAACCAACATGTGCAAGGTGCTGAGGGTGGTGTCATTGTGAATGCTGCTGAGCAACCCACAGTGAGAAGAGTGTACAGACCCAGGGTCACCTACCAGGGGCTACATGAGCTGGAGATAGTGGAGCGCTATAGAGTGGACAGAGACCTCCTGCAGCAAATTGTTGAGCTGTGCAGGCCACGCCTCACACACAAAACCAACAGAGGGGAACCCATCCCAGTGGAAACCAAGGTATGTGTTGGCCTAAGAATACTAGCAACAGGTAACTTCCAGAGACCAACTGGTGATATGATGGGGATTTCACAGGCATCAGCATCCAGGGTACTGCACCAGTTCCTGGATGCCATGTCAGCACATGTCGGTGATCATGTATATTTCCCCAATTCCCGTGAGGCATTGGCCAGCAATATGCGTCTTTTCCAGCAAATAGCGGAATACCCTGAGGCAGTGGGTGCAATTGACTGCACTCACATACACATCAAAGCACCAGCCGGTGAGCAGGGTAGGGCCTACATCAACCGCAAGGGCTTCCCCTCCATCAACTGTCAGGTTGTATGTGATGCCCAGGGCATAATACTGAATGTGTGTGCTGGCTGCCCTGGAAGCTACCATGATTCCCATATCTGGCATCTGACGCAGCTCTACCAGACATTTGCCAATGGGGACATCCCTGATGGTCACCTAGTGGGGCATTCTGGATACGCACTGGAGCCGTGGCTGATGACACCCATCAGAAATGCACACACACCTGAACAAGAACTCCATAATGAGGCACATGCACAAACATGAAATGTAATCGAGCGTGTGTTTGGGAAGCTCAAGTCATGGTTCCGGTGCCTGGACACATCTGTTGGAGCCTTGCAGTACTCGCCAACTACATGTACCCAAATTGTCATGGTATGTGCCATGCTACACAATATGATCCTGCAAAAACAGCTGCAACAGGAACAGCATGGGGCAAGGCCAAACAGCCCCCCACCATTGCCAAGGCCATCACAGGCAGAGCGTGACTCAGAGGAGGAACAACCTGAGCCTGCTCCAGTAGGCAGAAGGAGGCGTGCCCAGTATGCCTTGGCCTTGGCAAAGAGGCAACACATAGCACATACACTGGCTCAGTAGGAACCCTGGAAATGATACCTCTCTCTGACTCGCACATAAAATAAAAGGGATGCCTAACTTGACACTACCTGTTTTCAAACATGTATAGGGAGTGTGCTATGTGCATCCGACATAGGCAGCCCTGCAGCACCACGTGAGGTATGATTGCCATGTTTTAAGCAATATAAAGCAGTGCTAAGCAGTTTTTACCACTATTTAGTATATGTAAACAAAATTGCCTGTGCTAACTAGCACAACGTCAGGCAAGGTCGGGCAAAGTTGAGCAAAGTCAGGTAAACATGCTCATATTTGCTTTACTGTTCCTTAAGCATGCTCATATTTGCTTTACTGTTCCTTAAGCGGTCTGGTCTGTCCAGCATGAAAATAAAAAGCAGTGACAGGGCTCGAACCCAGGATACTGTGCACTATAGTCACAGTACTGAACCACTAAGCCATGACAGCATTACACTGGCACAGACACAGCAGGACAGTTGTACACTAATGCAAACACAAAGAAATGCTGTATCATGCCCCTAAAGAGGCATATGGGTAACCTCCCCCACAGGTCTATGCAGACAAAGAACAGCAGGCCAGGCGGTGTGATGTGGGTTGGGTAGGCTATGAAGTCGCAATCTAATATACCTGCCATTGCACTCTAAGATCTGTAGTACAGTAGTATGCCTCAAGCCAGTACGATGGGCAACAGTGCAAACTGAAATGGTGTACCTTACATAGCAGTGCAGGCCTAGCAAATGTGTATAAGTGTCAGGTGAACCCCTCATCCTATGTACACCCACAGTAACAATCAGGTGTGCCCCCGGGTAGAAATGTACAAAGAATAGCTGTCCCCCCTGTATGTAGAAATGTTGATAAATCTATGCAAAGTGTCTCATGGAAGCCCTGCAGGCACAGCATGATCCCTGTTGATTTATGACACAAAGGTGAGCCCTGCAGTAAAAATACAACTTGATTTTCCACACACACATATAGTATAAATGGCTATACCGGGCATGCTCACACACTTCAACAAATGTAGTGGATTTCAGTCAGCAACATACTGAAAGGTCATACTGGGCATGCTCACACACTTAAATAAACAAAGCAAATGTCAGGCAACAACATACTAAAAGGTCATACTCACACACTTAGGCCATGGTCTGAGTACAGCAGTGGGCCACACATATCTGGCAGTTGCATGTTTTACCCCAGGAAGCTGTCACTATTCACCAATCCTGCCTTGTGCACACAGTTATATGAAAACAGACACATATAATATATTGGAACCCTGTCATAATCAAACTTATGTACCACAAGTACTTAAGTTGTTCACAGAAAGTGAAAAAGCAAAGAAGATCAATAAACCTGCAATCAGTATCATCAATAAACAATGTGCACTCCAAACATTATCCAATCCATGTTCTGGCAAAAGAATCTGTGAAGGAGTCCATAGAGAACCATGAGGCTTCCTTCCGCCATGTCATAAATAGCAATGTACACTCATGTATGTCCTGAGTCAGTGCAAACTGTAAATGACTGACATTGCCAACATCCTGTCAGACAGGCTCATACATACATACCCCCATCTCACTGACAAAAGGCCCTATCATCATACCTGGAGATTGTGAAAGCACAGATATCACATATAGAATGGGTAAACAGCTCCTTCCAAACCTGAAAACACGGCGTCTATGGGATTACATTGTTTTCCTAGCTGTGTCATAAGTGAACTCCAGAACAAACAGACCCTGCACCTGAACAGTCTGTTGAGCCTCACCCTCTGTACAGGATATGAAACTGTTGAATGTGTTACAGCAACGTTTATCACACTCCACAAGTGTTGGTGCACAACAAACCATGGGAACTATTGTCTTATAAGCCTATTAAGTCTGATCTGCAAGGCCATGGAATTTATCATGATGGAACTCGTAAACAGAGCTATTGGGAGCCTACAAACACCCAACCCTACCAATTTCGGTTTGGTCATGGGCAGATCATGGTTCCCAAACCTGCTAGACTGTTTTCAAGGCAGTCACCCAGGATATACATCAATGAAATGATCTACACAAGTCCCACATAGACCTTGAAAAGCCCTTTGCCAACATCCCAGACAAATGTTGTATCCACAAAATCAACAACCTGTGCATAAATATGTCTGTCATCTGATGGACTGCCAACAGGGGCACAGATAGATCACACAAGGTAAGAATTGTGGTCTCCTGTACAAGCTGGTAACAACTGCTGTCCCCCATGGCTCAGTCCTGGGACCCCTCCTGTCTGGTGTATACTTTCCAGAAATACAGTCAAACACACGAGGGCTATGATTAGCAAACTTTGTGGATGACTGCCAGAAAGTTGTCAAAATCGATGTTTGGGACAACAGAGACATCCTTAAAAAGGGTCTGTCAGACAGATGTGGTGTCAGAATTATGGCCTCGAGCTACAGTCATACAAATACCACATAGATGCCAACAACCTAAATATGGAGGTGATAATAAGGGATCTATGGACACATGTGGATAGTCATCTCCACTTCCAGAAACACATTCACAACGTGGTCAGAAAATCATGCTATGTGTTCCCACAAACTGCCAAGGTCTTTGTTTGTAGGTCAAAGGAGGTTCCGTCTACTCATCAGTCATCAGACCCGTCAGAGAGTATCACAGCACACTTGCGATGAATCTGACTAGGTACCTTCAGCAGCTGGAAAGACCACTGAAGTACCTCAACAAGAGGATTACTGGCCTCAAACAGTTGCCCCATGCAGCAAGACCGAATTTAACTCAATCTGTACTCTGTTGCATACTGTCTACTCAGGAGATCTCTGCCCAACTGACATGTCCATGTCATGGCAACACTCAGATCTGCTCTGAGTTACAGCTCAATGGCACTAAATATACAGACCCAACTGATATTGCCAACATCCTGGCAGATAGGATCAGTGCTAACTTTACCCCCCTCACCCATGAAAGAGCACATCTCTATAATGGAAGACTGCAAAGTTGCTGTCATCACGGCTGCACAGGTAAAAAACACTCTCCAAAGCCAGTATCACAGCATCCATGGGACCGGATAAGTTCCCAGGCTGTGTTCTACACAAACTACAGAATGAACAGGCACCACACCAACATACCATGTTCAGTCATAACCTCACCTCAGGCTTTGTGCCTGCTGAATGGTGCACAGTGACGGTTATCCCACTACACAAGGGTGGAGATGCCAAGGACCTCAGGAACTAGCGCCCCATTAGCCTGATGAACCTGCTCTGCAAGGCCATGGAATGTATCGTACAACTTATAAAAAAAGACATTGGTAATCTCCAAACTCTGGACCACAACCATGTTGGGTTTGTAAAATGCAGATCATGTCTCCTAAACCTGATAGATGACATTGAAGCAGTCACCAGAACCGTAGACAAGGGTAAGGTGGTTCGCACAGCCTATGTAGATCTTGCCACGGCTTTCAACATGATCCCACATGCTGGAATTATAGATAAACCCACTAAACTAGGTATAAATTGCTATGTCACAAGATGGGTTGCCAACTGGCTCACTGACAGAACACACACTTTGAAAGTAGCAGACTCCAAGTATGACTTTGGACCAGTGATGAGTTCAGTACCACAGGGTCCAGTCCTGGGTCTTGTCCTTTTTAGTATCTACTTCCCTGAAGTAAACTTTAACATGGAAGGTATGTGGCTAATGAAGTTTCCAGATGACTGCAAACTAGGAGCCATAATTGTAAATACTAAAGATGTGGACATCCTACAAAAGGGCCTCACTGAGACAGATGGCTGGTGTCAAAGCCATGGGCTCAAGCTCAATGCCAAAAAATGCATTGTCATTCCCTTTGGTAAAAACTCTGTAGCCATGAACTACAACATAGGCGGTAGTATACTTAACACTGAAAGTGTGATAAGAGACCTTGGGTCACAGGTGGACAGTGGACACACCTGTGGTAATCACATCCCCACAGAAATCAGGAAATCCTTCTATGTGGCACACCTCATCACAAAAGGTGCCTCATGTAGAATATAAGAGGACATTGTTCCCGTCTACTCATCACTCACTAGATACATAATATAGTACAACGCCCCTTTTGCTATGTACCTCACAAGACATCTACAACAACTGGAAAGCCTGCAGCAGTACCTCACAAAGAACATTAGTGGCCTGAAATACATGCCATACACAGACCATCTCAAAATGCTCCAGCTGTACTCTCTCGCATATCACCTGCTCAGAGGTGATCTCTCCCTAATATGCAATGCTATGTCAAAAACAGAGCTGTTGGACATGCTCCACGTAAAACACTCACAATCCCTCTGATCTTCGGCCCCAAAACCACGAGTGAAATACAAAAGAAAGGGGTGTATCCATTTACCTTATGGATACCCACACCTTCAGGTTAGTGGCACAGCATGAGGCCTTGGAGACCATGCAAGTGCAACTAACATTGGGCAAAGCTGCTTATCAGATTGTAGCCTGCTACAGATCACCTACCTTGTCTCAGGAACCTCACTCAGTATTCCTGAGAACAGTGGAAAATATAAAGGTCATTTCAAACACTATTATATGAGGAGTTTACAACTACCCAAACATTGAGTGGGAGAATTACACGTTTACAACGTCCTTTGCCCATGTTTCCTAGAGTTTAAAAACTCAAACGTCCTGGAACAGCTGGTCACCATGCCCACTAGAAGTGACAATATACTGGACCTGATCATCACCAACATGGGGTAGCAGTGCTCCACAACAGAGATAAACCCCTCGCTGGTAATATCAGATCATAAAGTAATCACACTGGGCATCCACACCCTCCCCCCCAGTCAAGGAAACCACTGTGAAGACATTTTCAAAAGCAAACTGCACACTTCCCAAGACCAAAGTGGAAAGTTCCAAAGCCCCCTTGCTATAGGATAATGCTATACAATCTGCCTAATCATTTACAAGTGCATTCTATGAGCATCTACAGGGATGTATGGATCGAGACATCCCAAATAAAACCAAGATGCACTCCTCCAAAAATAAGAAACCAATCTGTCGGTCATCGCCCATAAATAAGCTATACAACAGAAGGAGGAAACTAACACATGACAGAGCAAACTTCACAAAAGGAAAGGCATCACTGATCATTATTAGGAAGAAACAATGATCGCTCATAAAATAATCCAAGGCCAGTTTCTAAAGACAAATTGCCAAGGAATGTTAGAATAACAACCACAAAGCCTTCGTTGGCTATACCAAACATTTAGGTGGCAACTTCCAAATATGCTGTCAACTACTGCAAAATGGCAAGAAATACACTGAACCAACTTACATTGCTCACATCCTGGGGGACAAGTTCAGTGGAAACTCCCCCCATCACTCCCAAAAGGGCCTGTGTCCATCCCAAAAGAATGCAGAGCCCCAGACTTCATGGACATGCAGGTAAAAACAGCCCTCTCCAAAGCTAAGAACACAGCATCAGTGGGACTGTATGGTGTCCCAGGCTGCATCTTACACCAGCCCCAAAAGGAACTACACCCTCACCTACATTCACTGTCCAGACTCAACCGTATCACAGGCTATGTACCCAAAGAATGGCATACAGCAACAGTCATCCAGCTGCACAAAGGGGGTGCCACAACAGAACCTGAAAACCATTGCCCTATAGGCCTACTCAGCCTGGTCTGCAAAGCTATGGAGCAAATCATCATGGAACCCATAAACAGAGACATTGGGGACCTCCAGACAGTGGACTCTACCCAACTTGGCTTTGTTAAAGGCAGATCCTGCCTCCTAAACCTAGTTGACTTATTTGAAACAGTTACCAAGGACAAAGATGGAGGTGAAAGTAGTCCACACATCCCACCTGGACCTCACTAAGGCCTTTTGACACCATCATGGACAAGCTTACCAGCTTGAACATTAACAGCTATGTCACAGGATGGGCAGCCAACTGACTCACAGATCAAACACACATGTTCAGAGTTGCAGGTGCCATGTCCGACTCTAAACCAGCCACAAATGGCATCCCACAGGTCTTGGTCCTGGGACCCCACCTGTTTAGTAGATACTGCTCAGAGGTACAGGCAAGCACGGGAGGAGTATGGCTGAACAAGTTTGCAGATGACTGCTAACTATGGTCCATAATCAACTCTATGGCTGACACAGACATCCTCAAGAAGGGTCTTACAGAGACAGATACCTGGTGTCAAAACAATGCCCTCAAGCAGAATGCCAAAGAATGCATAGTCATCCCCTTTGGATAAAACAAAGTGCACAGAAATTACCACATAGGTGGTAATCCAGTATGTACGGAGAAAGTAATTATGGCCCTGGGGACCCAGGTAGATAGTACACTCTCCTTTGATGATCACATGGCCAAAGTGTTTAGAAATTCCTTCTATGTAGCCCACCTAATGTAACCCACTTTGTCTAGTCTGATAATGTCACCATCCTACAAATATACCTGTGGAAAGGAGAACTCACAGTAATGTGTATAGCGCGTTGTGTAAATGTATACTCCTCTAGTATCATAAAGTAGTTAGGTAGTGGTTTGAATCCTGCACTTGACAAGTGTGTGTGTGTGTGTGTGTGTGTGTGTGTGTGTGTGTGTGTGTGTGTGTGTGTGTGTGTGTGTGTGTGTGCGATCTTCTTTAAGAGGAGCAACCTTTTTGGAGACTACTAAAACACCTTAAAAGTGGTATACTTATCTTTGTCAAGTCTGATGATGTCACCATCCTACAAATATACCTGTGGAAAGGAAATCTTCCAGTAATGTGTAAATGTGTACAGCACGTTGTGTTAATGTATACTGCTCTATTATCATAAAGTAGTTAGGTAGGGGTTTGAATCCTGCACTTGGTGAGTGTGTGTGTGTGTGTGTGTGTGTGTGTGTGTGTGTGTGTGTGTGTGTGTGTGTGTGTGTGTGTGTGTGTGACACTGTTGGTCAATGTGTTTTGGGTTTTGCTTTTACTACTGTATGACATATCACTATGACAACAGTATGTGCTTTGCACATGTCAGGTAGCTGTGTGGCAAATACATATACGTACATGTGACCTCAATTATTTCATAGGTGGGAACCCTGCTTTCTCCATGAACACATCTGTTATCTTTGCCAGAGTGTGCTGCTGCTTTCCAGACCTTAGGTCACATCTGTATGCTTGTGACAAGCCCAGCCACTGCAGTGATCCCTGGCCTAGGTCATCCGTGTCACACACACTTAATTATGGTTTCTATTGAATAGTGTGAGTGAGGGTTTATGCGTGAGGTATAGTTCAGACCTGTTCAAATGTAGCAAAGTCTGTCAATGATGGCTATTCGTTATAGGTGTACAACAACCTTTGTGGATATGCATGCAGACCCCTTATTGCTTATGTGATCCACCGAGGGATTTCAAAATACCTTTGGAAATGTGATCATCAAAGGAGAGATGACGTAACACTTGGCTGTATGTACACATCGGTACCTGTTCAACATGTTGGGGGCTACTACCTATGTGGTACTGTGTTTTGTAAAGGTGGATGACTATGCTTTAGTTGGCTTATAGCTTTACAGCATGGGTTTGACAACAGGTATCTGTCTGTATGATACCCTTGTGGAGGATGTGTGTGTCATCTGGAGAATGCATTATAGGCCACAGTATGCATTTCCAGATGTGGACGGACATATCCCTACTGTGTTTGCTTGTACCTAAGAGAGCTATATGCCAAACAGAAGTGGTCCCAGGAATGGGTGCAGGTGAATACCACTGGTTACTGGCATAGTATAGTACCTGAAGGATCCAAATGTTACTGTGTGTCCTACATCTGTGTGTCAGTTGTCAAGACATCATCTAATGATTGTTTATGGTCAGGCTGTTGAGGTTATGTATACTACCAGAATGCAAACCAATGACAGATAGTAACAGTATCACCCACAGCACAGTGTCAAACCATGTCATACACACATGTGTACCCAAGTTCCAAAATGTGTGTAGTACAATGCATACTGGCCACCAATAGAAACTATGGAGTATTAACACTGTGTAATACAGGGCATGTCACCCTGCCCATGCATCCACTATGCACATACATGCAGACAGTGCACCTCCACCATGTTCACAAATGTACACCTGCAAATCTGTGCTGCACACATCCCACACATACTGTCCACTCTCTAACACATGCTGCCAATACTACACACATCAGCCAAGTGGCATGTGGGTGGACAATACACTATTGGAATTAACACTGGTGTAAACAATACTACATTGACAATCATAGCTTTAATGTATCATGCCTGCTTAGCTACACCTTCAAGGATATCATTACACTTTACTGCTGACAACATGCTAACATTGCTATACTGATATAAAGTCACACTGTGCATCAGCACCATGTTAGCCTGTTCCTGCATCAATGTTACAGATGACAGGAGGTGGCACAGTTTTCATCATATGCACAGGGTGTGTTGTTGGTTTGTCAGAGGCCTACATTGAGCCATACAATCAACATGTATGTGTTTGTGTGCGTGTGTGTGTGTGTGTGTGTGTGTGTGTGTGTGTGTGTGTGTGTGTGTGTGTGTGTGTGTGTGTGTGTATGAGGGCCAAGATAACTGCTATGGGCCAATGTTGATGTAATGTGTGCATGTATGTGTTAGCCCTAGGTGTCTGGTTTATGTGTGTGTGTGTGTGTGTCTGCATGCACACAGTTCCACCATGTGGCTGCCATATACAGGGATTTGTGGGACAGCCACAGACTGTACCAGCCAGGCTTTACAGATCACCATCTCTGGCCACGGATACGGTACCTGTGCCTGGCAGGGGTGCTACTGACAGTATCAGGTACTAAGCCAGACTGGGTACTATCCTCAGAGGTAGACATATGTACACTGGACCCAGGTCCCTGCTGGGACTGGCCAGAGCCACGTGCACATGGTCTTCTAGGACGGTCTATGGACAGTCAACCCCCAACATTGCTGGGGCTGGTACTGGAACTACAGGAGTGGCTGTGACTTGAGGGACATCCACAGCGACTGCCAGCTGCTGATGTTGCTGGCATACGTCCACATCGATGTCTCAACCATCCCGCACTGTCCTGACACATGGACATGACATTGCGGAAGACATCTAATGTCTCACCCCAACATCTATCAGTGACCTCAGTGTAATTATGGATGGCACCTGCTAGGTCATGGATACTGTCATTTAAAGCGGTGTTATGTACCCTCTGTACCCTTAGTCCCTGTCTGGTGTACCGTTCCATACGTGCCTGTGCCTCCATGACAGCCTGGCACGTCTGCCAGGGGCATGATGACCAGCAGTTCTCTGATGAGAACCCCTGGACATGTGCCTATGTCGTACCGTTCTAGACATCTGGGTATGGCTGCTGTGTCAGGATGCATGTGCCATAGATACCACACTGTCCTGGCCAATGCCGACTGTAGACTGTCCTTCAGCTAAGGGCATTGGTGATGGATGTATTGGCAGTATGACTGTGTGCATGGATGGGGTGGACACTTGTGTACTGTCGATTCATGGCCCAATGACAGACCCTGGCAAACATGCCTGTGCCTCAACACACCTATCCTCATTATCACTATTTGTGTCAGTGACATCAGGTTCCCTGCTGCAGTGAACCAGCCCAACCTCAGCACCTGTGAGAGGAAGACAGGAAACACACTTTATGACCTGTACATGATGTCAGAACACATGTACACATGCACATATGCACACAAATACACTCCTCACTAAAGCAGACACACACACACACACACACACACACACACACACACACACACACCACCAGCAATCCAGAACATACTCAATAGCAGTTGATGGTGGGGTACAGTATCACAAGCCAAACAGTCATATCACACGTGTCAGCATGCAGGACGTGTGTTGCTCAACAGCATGCAGTGTGAGTGTAGACAGTCCTTGCTAATAACAGTATATATGGCTTTGATGCATGTGTGTTGTTGTTCAGTGATTGGCCTCACCCTGGAATGCAATGTGTACATGGACACAACATTGCTGTGCAAGTATTAAAAGCTCTTCAATGTCCTGTGCACCATCACTCACAGGTATACATACCATGGCTGGACGTGTATCTGTGTATCACATAGATATCCATTTCTGATTAGAGCATCTGTGTCTTTAGCAGATAATTGTGGACACAGGTTTAGCTTATGCATGCTATGTATACACACAGGATGAGTGGTGCATGTATACCTGATGGAATACCATTGCTCAACATAGCCATTGTACAGTGGTTATGGTGAGTGTAGAACATATTGTGGACATGCCGGTGCCAGCCATGACATGGCATGCTACAACACAACTGCAACATTAAACATCACACATACCCAATGTGTGTCATGTGACCTATACACTCAATGGCATTACAAGACATATATGTGTCACTTTGTGCAAATGGTGCTTGCTATGCATATTGTGTATAGGTGCATATGTTTACACACACACAACATTGAGGTGTATAGCAATGAATGCTATGTGTAATACTGTGGTTACTGTAACGGGATGGGGTGTAGTACCATGAGCCATCATCATGCAGCATCATGTGGTCACTCAAGGCTACTAATGTGTGCCAGACCGGCACCTATCATGCTGTACCTGAACTGCAGTACCATGGCTACATTCAACATTTCATAGCCAGTTGTTACATGGGTTTGTAAGGTGCCCATTAGGGAGCATTGCCTAACATGAATGTGTTGTGTGTTGAAGAGTGTCGCACCGCCCCATGATAGGCCTCTGCCCCCTTAGGTATATTATGTGTGCTGTGTGGATGACATTTGGGATACTGGAGTGTGACCTTACAGCAGGTGTCTGAATACACCATGTGTAGCATATTAACGTGTACAGCGTATGACAAAGTTGTGTATGTTGTGTGCATGTGTATCGACTCTGCCTATCCAATGTCCACTACAGTGTAGCCACAATTGTTTGGGATGCTCTGTGTATTGCATGTGTTTGAGGCAGCTACTCACATTACTGAGATGTGCATAGTCTCACAGCAAACATGCATTATGCGTAGGTGTGTTACATGTGTACATGGCCTACACCTCACCTATGACATGCACATTTTATTTGCAATATTAAATGTAGAACTCACTCACCAGCCGATTCTGCTGCCTTGCTGTCACACCAGAGGGACCTAAAAGGATATGAGACAGTTTGTCAGTGGCAACAACTGTGACATTGCTACTGTGGGTTTGCAGTCTTACAGTAGTACAACGGTTGACAGTCACAGGCCTACAGATTATGTTCCAAATTATCAGTATTGCACAACACCAGGCCCCACATCTTCTAACTACACAGTACACATCTCACATATACATGATCTACCAATCGAGGTAACAGTAGTCCACAGATATGCCATGTTACTTGCACGCTCCGTGTGAACTTGCTGGGAGGCTCTGGCCTCCATGATGATACATGTGTGCTGTTGTTGTTGGCCAGGAGCCACCAGGCTCAGGAGCAGCTCCTCCACTCTGGTGGGGGGGGTAACCCCACCACCTGTGGCAAGCTGTTGTCTACGGACATCAGACGCACACTGCCGGACATGTCTAAGTAAATCACTGCAGTGATGGCGTACCTGCTCATATGTCCGGTTATGCATGCCTATGTCATTTACCCTACGGACAACATCTTGCCACAGTGCAGTCCGCTCATGCTGGTCCTGGCTGGTTCTTGAGAAAAGCAGGGTGTAGTGCTGAACCAGGCTGGTTGTTATTACTTCATCCTCAGTTGGACTATAGGTTGGGTTGCGATGGTGGGCCATGACCCTGGAAGACAATGAAACGATATGTGTGAGCATGTCATGTGGCACACTTAACATTTTAAAGTACAGATATCACTGAACTGCCATATATAGTGACCTATTGGCTGTCAGAGGTTACACACATTCAATACCAATGTGCTCAACCCACAACTACCTGACAGTGCCTGGCACACTCTATATATTAAACCATGTTCTGCACAGCAACAAAGAGAAACCAGAATGTAAGACTATACAACAGTACATGGCACACTGTATGCGACACAATGCACCACCTAGCCACAGGAGGTATATATCAAGCTAATGCATAAAGAAATATGTCATCCATTGCAATGATAGTAAAGTCCAGTTACAGTATTACCAGTATACCACACTAGTTGTTGATGGCAAACCCCTGCCTAACATACATGCACATTCGTGAATATAGGTAGCATACTGCTGTACTAGACTATACATGTTGCTAGATATGCACTTATATCCTGTAACACACATATGACCAAGGGCATGTTACAGGCATACACACACACACATCAGACATACATACAACACACAAAGGTATGGCAACCCATAATAGCTTTACCTGTGTACCATACAGTACTGTGTGTCAGTACTTACAAAACCTTATGCCTGAGGTATGTAATCTGTGAGGACTACAGGGAACACACAAAACAGTGGTTCCAAGCAATGTGGACATACACCATACTGTGCTGTTTAGGCCAAGAGCTTCAGGTAGTACTACAGTTCATACGGGATTTGGATTCACCAGCAGTACCAATCAATAAGCATACATGTACTGCTTTAGCCTACAATGGCACACCCCAGTAAACACCAAGGGACTATGTCAGACCGTATGACATACTGCTTTTTTTGCCTAGCAATAGCATACACATCTTTTGCTGGGATCAGAGCTAGGACACAAAATACCATGACAGAAACAGTTTCCCCACTAAGCTATCACACATATACACAACTCTGACACATTCGCCAACACATTCACCATCACACTCAGTCAACCTCACATAGCAATTATTGCAACAAGTACATGTGGGTGTGTATCGGTTCATAGGTAGGTAATAGGCTATTGGCCCTAGGGCCTATAGAAGCCTAGCCATATGGTACCCTGGCCTTTGACACCCATGTAATTTAATTTCATGTGCCCCTGTCAAGCAGAGCCACAGAGGTGATTCCGGGGGTGAATTTCCTATCTCCCATCCAATCATCAGGATTATTCATGATGACTGCTAATGAGAAGCTTTGTTTGCTATTGATAAGTAGTTTGTTCCACAGTATGGGATGTCTGTGAGATAGGAATCTATCCCTCCAGCATGTTCTGTTTATTGAGGTGACAATGTTTAGGTCCTTAGAGTGTGTAGCTCATAGGGATTGTGATCTGTTTATGTGGAGCATGTCCAACAGCTCTGGGTTTGACATAGCTTTGTATTTTAGGCAGAGGTCACCTCTGGGTAGGCGGTATGTGACACAGTCTAGCTGTGGTTTTGTGAGACGGTCTGCATAGGGCATCTGTTTGAGGCTGGTAATCCTCTTTGTGAGGTATGTCTGTGGCCTTTCCAGTTGCTGTAGATGTCTTGTGAGGTACATACCAAAAGGGGCATTGTACTCTATAATGGGTTTTATGAGTGATGAGTAGAGAGGAACACTGATCTCTTTTTCCCTGGATGACACACCTTTTGTGATGAGGTGTGCCATGTAGACAGATTACATAACTAGTGTGGCAGTGTGATTATCAAAGGGGAGACTACTGTCCACCTGTGTCCCATGGTCTCTTATCACACTTTTGGTGTTAAGTAGACTACCACCTATGTGGTAGTTCATGGGTACAGAGTTTTTACCAAAAGGGATGCCAATGCATTTTCGACACTGAGCTTGAGGCCATGGCTTTGTCACCAGGCATCTGTCGCAGTAAATATGACCCTGTCTCTCTCTCTCTCTACATATATATATATATATATATATATATATATATATATATATATATATATATACATAAACATCCATTGGTGTACATATAGATATACATATAGGCACATATACAGTCCACCTTTCATGGTGGGAATATCAATTATGCGAAGGTTGTGAGGTATACAGTTATGTAATAATATTGCACAGTCTTGTGTGGAATGCATTGAAGGTGTTCTCAGCCCATGTAGCTTTATCAGGCCTCAGTGGCTGCAACACTGCAAACCTAACAAATCACACCCACAGCATTTAACCACCACATGTCATATACCAGCACTGTATGCTGTCTTGTTTGCCACACACTACAACCTACATACAAATATGCACATAACAACCTTCACCAACATATATATATGTCCACCCTTCACAAAGTTGCAGTATGTCCCTTGCTCTATGCACATGTACAGATGCTAATATATCTGACACAGATATATCTCTCCATATGTGTGTGCCATACACACACAAGGTCCACACTGATGTAAGTCCCTGGACCTCACGGCTGACCTGTTGGGCCTTGCTGCAACATGAACAGGTGTCACATGTGAGCACACAGTAATATTAGAGGGTGTATGTATAGTTGCAAATGCTAGATTAGCATACTAGCCTGGTACAGCAGTTGCCAATGCTAAGCTACACGTTAATATAAACTCTGTCACATCCATGTTTATATAGCTGTATGCGCTACTCCCCCAAACAGCCATTGTCCACACTAATGTACAGAACACAGATAACATGGATCAGATGTTTGACATTTAATGCTGAGCTACATATGTCACAGTTATGTCCCACTGAACACAGCTACACACTGATTTGTCCATGGCAGTAGTTATGCAGGGCATCTGTGCTTAGATGCGTATTGCTGCCACATATGGATGTTTCAAAGTATGTAGAGTACTCTTCAAAAACATCTACTACATGCCAGTAAATACATATCTGTTACATACATTTCCTTTGTATGTTTTGGTAGTATTCAGTTCCGTGTGTCTTTTTTTTCTGTTGATGTTGATGTGGGTGTGTGTCTGTCTCTCTTGCTCTCAATAGCTGCAATGGAATGATTGCATTTGTGGACAGCAAGTACAGCCTGCTTTTATAGGTATCTGCACATGTGCATGTGATGGCCTCTGCACCAATTGGTGGCCACCATTTGGTAATTGTATGCAACCTGCTGTGTGGTAATTGCAGTACTCACTGTCATAGTAACCCAATGCTATAAATTGCTAAGTCAGGTAGGTGTAGCCCTTTCAGCTTTCCAAACTGGGGCCCATGCTTGTTTGCTGTGGACACCGTTGTTTAAGTCAGAAGGTTGGTATACTTCTTATATTTGAAGCTAGGGGTGTAGCCAGTGATTTAAATGTTGTACTCAGACCTGAATGTTGCCACTTCCAGTACACAGTTGTCAGTGTAGAATTTCACTCACTCCTACAAATGCTAACACAAGATATATGGGAGTATGTAGTTTCTTTTCGACATATGCAATTAACTGCCATACATAAGTAGTTATTGAGATGTATTCATTTGGCACATGACTTGTTTGTGAACTATCCTGTGAATATTAATGTTCTCACTTCTGCACAGTTTGTGCTTTTTTATTGTTGACATTAGCACAGGATGCTCAAGAAAACTGGACAATTCCAGTACTGACTATGCCTACCTACATCCTTGGTAGACCCTGAACACACAGGTATATTGTACATTTGGGTGGGGATTGTCCTGCTATGATACTGTGTGGGTGTTGTAAAGTGCTGCTGTAACATTATTTACTGCTAGAATGGCTGGTTCTCTTATCACAGTCATGTAATGCAATTCCACAACACCTGCTGGTAAAGTTCCACAGAACAGGTTTTGTGTTATGGCATTCCTATCTTTCCTTTACATTCACTCATTCTGATGCATGATATATCTATTTCAGCAACAACCTGCTGTATATCTACTGTGGCTTAGTGGTACTTCATGCAGTCTAGTGTGTCCAAGGTCCGGGGTTCAAGACCAACAGAGGTGTTTTATTTTGCTGCTGAGCAGAACAAGGGCCCTCACATGCAGGGTGACTAAGGCACTTTTTAGCAGTTGTAAGTGGGTTTGCGCGGATTTGTGTGAAGCTTAGCAATGCTTAGCTAAGCGCACACTCTCGCAAACCTGCTAACTACTGCTTAAAAGTGCTTACTCCCGCTAACCCCTGCACTCATTTCTTTGAAAGAAAAGAAAATGGGGAGATAGGAAAGTGGTGAAAAAGGGGCACAGAGAGGGAAAGACAATAGGGAAAACAGCTCGGGATGTGCAGGACGGGTGTAGGGAAGGTCCATAGCTGCCCATTTCTTTAACAGCAACAGCTGTGCATATGCAATAAATTTGGAGGGAAATATGAAACCTTCCACCCCTGAGAGAGGGGTGAGGACAACAAAGTATGTTGTACTGCCAATTAAATATCAGTTTATGTGTCCAGCGGACATGTGTACAAAATGGGCAGCTATGTATGGGGCGTAATTTTTTTGGGAGCAGATTGCCCTTTTTTTTTTCAGGTGAGAGTGGAATGTGGGGTAGGGGAAGTAGGTATATTTGGGGAGGTAGGTTGGGGAGGTAAACAGACAAGACAAACAAGATGCATACAGGGGCAGTATATGACACCTGTGGTGGGTGAACACCATTGATGGGGAAGGATGTTTGGAAATCGCAAGCTCATGAGCCCACAGATGGCAACAGTGGAACTGAGATCCCCACCCATGGGCAGTCACCACTGCACCTTCACAGACCAGAAGGTGGCTGTGCTGGGGGCTGTGTAGGAGGGGCAGGCTTACCCATGAGTCGTGCCACTCGTGCCTCAAGCTGGCATAGAGGATCAGCGACAGAATGCTCGATCTCCCTACGCACCACAGCCCGGACCGTTCGGAGGGTGATAGGTGGCCCTCCTCCGCCCATGCTTGCATTGGAGGGACGAGCCCCATCCCCTGCAGCGCTTCCACCCGAAGGTGTCACAGGGCCAACGGAGGAGGAGGTCCCAGGCTGGGCACCGGATCTGCTGGTGCCAGGTGGGTCCGCTGGGACCAGCCTTCCCATACGTTCTATGTTTAGGAGGATTTAATGACATTATGGGTTGGTAACAGCCAACAGCATTCCATATTAGTTGTAACAGCATGCAGTAGTATTCCCATTAACCCAACACACCAGAGTTCCAACAGTTGAACAGCAAGCATAACACATGCATATATAGAACAACAGTGGACATTCCAACAGCATGCAGGATTGATTGGTGGCAACAGGCCACCAATATTGTGGTATTTGAACAGGGCACATGCATCAAAGTAAATGCAGATATTTATAAACCAATAGGACATATGTCCCAACAAATGTTTTGAGATTAGACATACCCATTGAGGTGTGGAATTGCATTGTTTATGCACATACAGTAGGGTGTAAAAAGATACCTCCATTAACAACTTATATATACTTATAGTTTACACTACATTCCTATTGACTGCAGGTATATATCCCCTACTTGTATTATTACACTATGCAATGTCCGTTAAATTGTGAAACGGGTTTTGCTAGTTCTTTATATACCTGACCTGTATCTGACATACAAACTGTCCAGGATGCAGATGTTACTGCTACGTATTTATATATTATATTTATATTTATATATCTACATATCTGGATGTGTTCAGGTGACATTATCAGTTATATTTTAACAGCCCCCTACATTTCTAGCAGCACACTGACATTTCTGGGGAACACAATAACAAGGTACTTATGTGCCAGATTAACCTGTACATGCTGGCCATGAACCAACAGTTGAGGACTGTATATATGCTTAACAGCTACTGGCACTCCCTTCATCCACTTTATATGGGCCTGCCCAAGTGTGGGTTGACAGTGCTTAATACAACAGTACTATTTCTGTAATGCAAGAGTACAACAACATATCGAAGAAAGTGACACGGACACACTCCAGGAATTATACCTTTATTAATTACATAACACACTTTTCTAGAGGCACTCTCATTTATTTGATATAACAGTGCATGCAGAAGACTTATTCAAGACGTATTATTCCTTTATTAATGGGTTACAACACTCTTTTTCAGGCTCTCTCACTTATTTTATATAACAGTACATGCAGAGAAATTATTCAAGACTTGTTATACCTTTATTAATGGGTTACAACACTCTTTTTCAGGCTCTCTCACTTATTTTATATAACAGTACATGCAACAAAGTTATTCTAGACTTATTATACCTTTATTATTGGGCTACAACACTTTTTTTCAGGCGCTCTCACTTATTTTATATAACAATACATGCAGAATAATTACTAACCTGCCTGGTGGCACTGCCTTTGCAGCCTATCTGCATAGGCTTGCTGATTCGCAGCACCCACACCTGCAGCTGTGAAGTAAATGAAGTGATATTGAGACATACCTATCCATAATATAGACTACAATAGCAATTCTTACATACTTCATTCTATGGCTGCCTACTCAGTAGTGGGGAATTTTCCATCCCACGGGCCTCCTGTATCCACTGTTTCAGTCGGTCCTCCTTGCGTCTTTTCAGGTCTGAGTAGTGGTGTCTGACCTGCTCACCAGCCCGAGGGATGCCTGTGGCACTGGTGAGATCATGAGCTAGACGGTTCCAGGCTTCCGCTTTGTATTGGGAGCCCTGGAAGTGGCCCTGCAGGAGCCTCTCATCATGATTATGGACGAGGAGCCAAACCATTACTTTTGACTCCTCAATGCCCCAATGTTGCGCTCAAAATTGAGAGCCCTCTCCAACATCGGCAATGCTGACTGCAGATGGGAGCTACAACCAGTTTATGGCAAGTATTCCCGCCTATGGAGCTTAAATATACCTCATTTCCCACACTTATTTGTGATTGGCCGTTTTTTAAAAATCTCAGCTGAAAGCACACCTGCTTAGCAATGGGTAAACTTCCATTCATATGTATGTGTGTGTTGAAAGTGCATGCATATGAAAAGCTGTCATGGCTTAGTGGTTTAGTACTGTGATTATGGTGTACAGTATCCCGGGTTTGAGGCCTGTCATTGCTTTTTATTTTACTACTGGCCAGACCGGCTTGGAGGTGTGGCTGTGTTTAGCCGACTTTGCTCAATTTTGCCCAACATTGCTCTACGTTGCTCGACGTTGCCAGACGTTGCGCTAGTTAGCGCGGTGCGCAGCTTCGCGCAAACATTTTGTTTGCGCTAGTTGGCGCGATGCGCAGCTACATGCAAAGCCATTGTGCTAGTTAAAGGAGTGCTAAGCTATGAGCAATTATACTTAAATGTGCTTAATACTGGTAAACTTTGCTTAGCAGTGCTTCACATTGCTTAAGATACCTTACTTATGCATTCATCAGTATGCGTAACCATTTCACCTTCTTATATATATATATATATATATATATATATATATATATATATATATATATATATATATATATATATATATATAAAATATCGTTCACTACTACATAGGCCATTTCAATGCTTTTTACTAAAATTTAAAGGATAACTGTCAGGAATTATTTTTATATACAGATTTCCAATGGAAAATAGAAAGGGGAGTGGTGGGACTCGAACCGGGAATGCCTCTTCTTTGTGCAAAGGCTCTACCACTACGCTATTGCTATTTGGCTTAATTTGCATATAAGTTTCTTATTATCCTCTTCGATGTCTAAACTGTTAACTGTAGCTAAGCAATGGGCATACCCATGCAAACATGCGAAAATACGGGCAGCTATATCGGGAATAATAAAAAAAAAATTAAAAGTTTTACATTTTATAATTGTACAGGGGTTTAGAATGTGAGGGAGTGTAGTGTTGGGTATGTACACATTTGAGCGGACTCACTCATGTCAGTTGACATTTCTCAATTGAGAGACTTGCAGGGGCATGGTTTTTGGACTGCTCGGCAGTCCGACACACCCCCTGCACTCGTGCACGCTCCGTGTTAGCCTTAGAGTTGAGGCAGCATGCCCTCATGAATATGCATGGCCCGCTGATGTCTTACACTTAGGCTGCAGTTTCTGTGTAAGACTAACTTCGTCTTACATGGAAGGTTAGTGAATCCTGGGGTATGTTTTGCTATATGTAACATCCACTACGTTTTTTCAAGGCAGATTTACAATCTATACAAGATTAGTTTAAATATACTTTAAATGGCATATCTTTATCTGAAATCTAATACTTAGCTTCATTATTTTAGTGAATGCATTTGTCTCCTTTTCAGCAAAAAAAAAAAAAACTAGAGAAAACTTTTCATTCATCCGTTGCTTTTCTTGAACATTTAACATATTTTGACATTTTCTTTTGAGGCATTGAAGCAGAGTATTTAAACTTTCAACTTGGCTCTTGTTCTTATAGTAATAAAGCTCATAAAAGAAAGAAACATGAGTGATGCCCTACTCCCCCCTTCAATGTGGGCGCTGCACACTCACAATTCATTTTTTTTATATCCTAACTTCATGGTTGTATAAACATGGCCAAAGGAAAAACATCAGAACTATGCTATAGTCAGCCAAATTGAAGTCTACTATAGCATAATTTCATTTAATGTGAGTTTTATGAGTAGCGACATCTCTGTTACCTGCCAAAATAATGATAAAGAACTTCTACTATATATAAAAAAATACCCATAGTCGACTGGCGTAATGTCGACATTAAAATTGTGAAAATACCATCATGCCAGTGCACGTCTGCTGAGAAACAGCCTCAGAGCATGCAAACTTTTAGTTTTTAAAAATGCAAAAAGGCATTGTTTTTCTTTCAGGGGGCAAGTTCCCCCACACTAACTATATATATTCTGAAACTGCACAAACATGGAGTAAGGGCAAATTTCCCAACCCCTGAATTTGTCCGATCTCGCTTGTTGATCAGATGCTTAGTCAACTTAACAGACAATTGACCTTTACAATACCACCCATATATGTACATGTACGCACACGCACACGCACACACACACACACACACACACACACACACACACACGCACACGCACACACACACAAAACACACAAAATATAAAACATATATATTAATTTATGAATTCTAAGTAGGCTACGTCTTTAAGTTAATGTATTTCTACACAGGAAGAAGAATGAGATTTGCGGAACAGTGGTCACCCAACATATTTATGCTTACGGCATTTCCCCATACTGTTCAAATCTGGGATTTATGAAGCTTTGAAATGTTTCTAAATACTGAATTAAGACAGTTGCTGAAAGTGAACAGACACTTTGAAAGGAATGGGTTAACCAAATACTGATGCTGACAAATGCATTTTGGCCAAAAGTATTAACACAAAGATTTTTAATTGTAATACACCCTTAACAGCTTGGGTTTGACTTTCAAGCAGTGAGTGCCCAATGACCTGCATTTGAACCCCTGTAACTAAATATATAAGGTGTTTCGTCTTGTAGAGGCATTCTGCACACTTGCATGCTATGTTATTTATAGATTGATTCATTGGTTCAAATGTGATTGCTAGGCTAATAGGCCCAAATCCCTTACATGCCTAGCCATGTTTATCCCAAGTCTCCCAATTTACTAATAGCTAAGTGAGCTGAGATCACAGAGGTATGAGCTTAGTTTTTTTTATCTAATACAGACTACCTCTGTCCATGAGGAACAAGGCCACCACCCCAGCAGTAAATTTATGAATACCCATCCATTGATCCAAGCTGCTCTTGAAGAGGGTTAGGGAAGGGCTTTGCTTTATGTGAATGGAAAGTTTGTTCCAGAGAAGAAGTAGCTTCTGAGACACATATCTATCTCTCTAATTTGATCATGTCAGAGGCTAGGAGACCATGACCTTCATGCAGTTAGATTTATGAATATGCAACATTTCCATTAGGGTTGAGTGGGAGACAGCCTTGTAAGCCAGACACAGTAGTCTATATGAGATAGACTACAGGGACAGGGCTTTCAGTCTTTCCAAATAGGATATAGGATTTATCTTTCATACCCTGTATCTTCCTGGTGAGAAACCTCTGTGGTTGGTCCAGCTGCTGCAGATGTCTGGTGAGGTACATGCAAAAAAAGGTGCATTGTTCTTAATTACTGGTCTGATGATGGCAGAGTGCAATATAATTATAATGTCTTTTGATCTGGAAGCCATGCCTTTATGAGTTCAGCTACACAGGACTTCCTCAACACAGTGAATACATGGAAGTCAAAGTTCAGATTGCTATCAACGTGTACCCAGATCACGTACCATTGGATCCACTCTTGGGGGGGGTGCTGTCTATATTATAATTATCTGGGGTATTTACTTTCCCAAAGGGCATAATTATGCATTGTTTTTTGCATTACTTTCATTCCATGGCTTTGGCACCAATCGTTTATCTGCGTTAATCCTTTCTGCAGTATACCAGTGTTGCTTAGGGATTTAATGATTGCCCTTAATTTGCTGTCATCCATGAACTTGGTCAGCCAAAGGTCATCTACCTTTACCTATATTCCAAACAGGAGAGGACCTTGCGCAGAGCTTCTTTCTATAAGAGGATTCACCTACTTTCGACAGTATGTGTCCTGTCGGTGGGTCAACTGGCTATCCACCTAGTGACAGTGGGATTTATGCCTAGTTGAGAGAGTTTCTCTATAATACCTGGGTGAGGAATTGTGTGAAATGCCTTGGCCAGGTCAAGGTACTAGTGTGCACATTCTTTCCCTCATCCATGGCCTTGGTGACCTTTTCAAAGAAGTCCGCCAGATTCAACAGATACGATCTACCCTTATTGAATCCAAATTTGGTAGGGTCCAGAGTTTGCAGATTACATTAATCTGAATGGATAAGGACCATGATGATTGTTTCTATGGCCTTACAGATGAGTGTGGTCGGGGTTATGGGTCTATAGTTCCCTGGGTCAGTTGATGGACCACCTTTGTGCAGAGGGATAAATGTTGCTGTCTTCTATTTTGCTGAAACATAGACTGTCTGGAGGCTGTGGTTAAATAATGGTGTAAGTGAGTCTGCTAGATCAAGTTTTAAGTTATTTAAAAGCTAACCTGGGATGTTGTCCAGGCCCATAGATGCCGTGTTTTAACCTTATAGAGCGCAGAGATAACCTGTTTTCTTAAGATAGTAGGCTGAGGAATAGTGGCAGGTATAATTTGGGGAGCAACTGGTGGGGACTGGGGGTAGGGTAAAGTTTGATCCAAATCTATCAACTAGCAGGTCGTCTGTTTCCTCCATTTGAGTATAGGTGGTGCTGTCCTCTACCACCTCTGTGCATAGCTGGGTATTCTCCTTGAGGTTTTGACATAGTTAAAAATGCTTTGTTGTTATCCTTAGCAGTTTGAATGCAGCTTTGGTGCCTGACACTACTACTACTGATCACCCTGAATATCATGGTGATGAGTGTGCAGCATCTGCTGATAGTGCATACACTAGTGAATGGTCACATGATACCCGCATGTCCGATGACATGGCGTCCTCGCACTTGGCATACACTACTGGTTGTCAGTTAATCAATCAAATTTGCAAGTTTAATTACCAACTTTTTATAGGTTAAAAAATATTAATACAAAAACATTAAATAAATTAATTGCAATCATAAGTACAGTCAACTTGATGTATTACTAAAAACTAAAAGTCATCAGTTTATAACACAGGTTTTAAAAAGTGAATACATTTTCAGAGGCCTATTAGAGAACCTCTCTGTGGATTCCAACTATTGTTGAAAAGGTAGTTCCACAGTAACGGGTGTCACTATGAAAAGCATTTTTTGACCAGATGTTCAGACCACAGCCCTGGAGTCGGTATCTATCCCTTGTCAGAGAGGGGGGAGAGAGAGAAGGTTGAGCCCAATTTTCCCTTTAGGAAAGAGGGACACAATTTATGTAATGTTGGCCCATAAGTATTACTATCTTAAATGCTGACCTTAAGGTAATAGGTAATTGCACTCTATATACATTATATGTATGTTCTTTTTTGCAGTCATCTGCATTCCTGTTTCATTGTTCTGCACTGCCTGTGGACTGAAGTCACAAAAAAGTCAAGCTAACCATGAGTAGTCCAAAGTTTGCATTATCATTGCAAGGTCCTCTGGTAGTAACAGACACTTATTTTGTCCACTGTCCTTTAGGTGACGCAAAGGATGTCTGGTCCTTGGACAAGTTTATTTTACTTCTTGGCACCTAGCATAGCACACTACAGGACCTAAAGTCAAAGTCTAAGAACACAGCACTGAAGAGGTGCATGTAGACTTGTGCATGTGTGTGTTTGTGTATATGTATGTGCATGTATATACATGTTTCAGTGCCTTGTATGTTGAATGTATGATGCTGTTCCGTGACCGTGCATGTACGTTGCCTGATGTATACAGTATGTGCACTACCCGTTCAGTATACTTCATGGTCCTCAACATATGGGGGGGGTTCTTGTAGTGCATCACTTACTGTGGGGTGCACACCTGGATGATGATGACATTTGTACTTTGCACATAGCTGTCATCCTAATGCTATGTAAACAGTCACATGATGCCACTGCCTGACCATGTAGTGGCAGGTGCATGCCTCATTTAGGATAGTATGTCGTTATCTGTGGCTTACGTGTTGTGCAGGCTTCTGCCATCATATCCGCTGACTATACTTGGGAACCCAGCTATTAGGCATCCATATTTCAATGCTAGAAAAGAGAACCATTCAACTGGCCTTATCTGAACTGTACTTTAGTTCCGAAATACATGCATCAGAAGCCTGATCCACCTCACATACATCTGAACTTCTTAGTGCAAGAAATATGAACAAAGCCAAAAGTTTTGGGGGGGGGGGACAAAAATGCAAAACTAGGGACAAATTTGAAATATTGCTCTTGTAAGCTTAGAAAGTTGTTAGAACTAGAATAACAGGTTTTAACTTAACATGCATTTTTCTGAAGGATATGAGGTCTGAAACTCTGTCTTCATTATTTAATGACTTCAGTCTTCAGTGATTTGCCAGAAAACCAGTAAAAAAACACAAAAGCAACCAAGCAACCAAGAAAATCAAAAGCCACGAAGGTAGAACCAAGGTTTATTTGTCTTCATCAGAATGAAAAACAAGGATAAAAGACACACCTTAAATACACTCATCAATTAAATAATTAAATAATTAAGGACCAATATACAATTAAACATCTTAAGTAAAAAAGGAAGAAGTTACTTTCTGCTTATCAGTAATATACAACTTTTTTAAATTAATACATTCATTTAACCCAGGTGGCCTATCTGATTTTAATTTAATTTGCCAGATTGCTTCTCTTTGTTCAAGGTAACATTTGAAATCCCCTCTCCTAGGATCAATGGGGCAAACTTCTAACACTGTAAACAAAAATTTCTTAAAGGAAGAACAATCAATTGAATGCTTATATAAAGCATTGGTACAGTCCCATTTAATAGCATAAATGCGAATGCTAAGTTTCCTGGTAGTCATCCCTACATAAAATGCAGGGCACCCGGAACAAAAAGAAATATACACAACATTTGTCATATTACAATTAACTAAACCAGGTACCTCAATGGTATACTCAATGGTACTAACAGCTATATAGGGACTAACCAAAATAAATCTACAGGCAGTGCATTGATGACAACAATGCATGCCTCTTTTGATGAAACATTTTATTTTATTATTTTCCAAAATTTTTTTAGATTATATTCATTTCGAAACACAAATTTCAGTTTATCACTCAAAACCTTATATATTTCAGAATTGCCCTTGATAACTTTCCAATTGTTTTCCAAAATAGAAGAAAAATAAAAACTGTCGTCACTCATCTCGAATGAACAAATTAAATTGGACCCACTCAAACCAACAGACTTATCAAAAGTAGATCCAATAGTACCACTAAATGAACAACTTAAAATAGCAGGAAAATCCATAAAGCGTCTGTCAAGAACTTCATTAGCTGTTCTGTCCAAAAAGGTGATGTCATATCCTCTTTTGGAGAACAGTTCAATGATGAAATTAAATTCACTGGACAGATCACAATCTCTAGTGGTCATACGACATGCTCGAATAAACTAGCCCTTAGGAATGTTTTTGATCATATATTTAGGATGCCCACTGGAAAAATATAGGTATCCATTGGTAAATGTCTCTTTACGATGAATTTTACTTTGAAATTGACAACCAATAGAATCCCACCACAGGCGAATGTCCAAAAAATTAATAGCTGAACCAACATCACCTTTTGTAAACTTCAAAAACCTAGAAATTGAATTCACCTCAACCATAAATTGGTCAACAACATCCGGTCCCCCTTCCAAAATAAACACTAAATATGAACCTACAATTCTACTTGAAATTTCTGTTTTAATAAAGGCATAACTTCAAGCTCCACCAAGCCATAAGCTGGAGCAGCTGGAGAGGGTCTATTTAGTACGTTGATGCATCGTTTTTCTCGTGACTTAGAACAGCATTCTAATGAAATTACTGTTCGCAAACAACAAAATATTTCTCGCGACCTAGCTTTGTTTAAGAATAAGACTGCTTTTGACCATTTTGTTAATCATACTAAAGATGCCACCTTTAAAGGTAACCACGGCTCCTCTTCTTCCTATTATAAAAGATCTTACAGTACAGTTACCGGTTCGAATGTTATTGGTAATGAAGTTTTGGTTTCTAAAGACAAATATTCAAAGGGGCATTCTGTTGGATCACTCAATAAAGGTAAAAAAATAGTCAATTTGGATACAGTGGCTTCATCTTCTGTTAATAATTTATCGGAACGGACTATAATTGACAACAATGTGTCCGACAACTGTCTGGTTACTGATACAGTAGTTAAAGATACCGTTGATGACGGCAATTCTTGTAATATACCATCTGACTCTGTTTCAGCCGGTGTTTCCAAGAAAAATCAGGGAAACCATTACAAAAAGACTGTATCAACACGCAGTCGGACTTTTTTGGGGTCGACGTCCTCAGGGGACGAAATATAACAAAAGAGTTGGACTTATTTAACATTATTAATTTATCAGATTTTGCTTTTTCTGATGTGCAACTTAAAGTTTTAAAGTTAGGTTTGAATTTTGTACCATCACACCGAGGTAACTATAGTAGAACAGTAATAGACATCATGAAATTTACTAGAAAATTAAATTTATCTTATTTGATGCATAATATACATGAAAGAGATAAGTTTCTTATTAAACCATCAATTTATAATCCTACTTTACATCATACCTTAAAGGTATTTCAGGAACAGTGTATTCAAGATGTCAGTGATCACTTATCTAGAAAGAACAGATATATGCATCATAATTTAACTGTTCATGAAAAATCTGCCTTGTTTGAATTACAAAGATTGACTAATCAAATTAGGTTTATGAAAAGTGATAAAGGGTCCAATATTGTTATCATGAGTCAGGAGAAATATAAAATTTGTATGTTGAAATTATTGGATAATCCTGTAGAATACGAACAGGTTCCTTTACATTTTATACAGCGTCAATTTAGAATGATACATTCTTTTTTATATGACTGTTTAATGTCTGGAGACATCACTTTTGAGTTATACGACTTTTGTTTTATCACAGAGCCCAAGATTGGTGTTATTTTCGGCATACCGAAAACACACAAAAATGTTTTTGATCCTCCTTTTAGGCCCATTGTTTCTTCTCCCCATTCAGTTACTGAAGGAGTTGCCTTAGTTATTGATTCTATGTTAGGACCTTTATTGATGGACCAGCAATCTTACATCAAAGACTCTTGGCATTTTTTAAGTAAGCTACGTGATATTTTGAAAATGTTTTCTTTTGATGTTAACAAACACATCATTTTTACCATCGATGTAGTGTTTACACCTACATCTGTATCATGAATGATGAAGGAGTGGAGGCAGTTTGTAGTTTTTTGTGTAAAAAACAATGTTTTTCTACTTCCACTATCAATGCTATTTGTTTGTTTATCGAAATAGTATTGGATAACAATTTCTTTTTGTTTGGGGATAAATACCTACAAACAAAAAAGAGGCATAGCGATGGGCTCTCCAGCTGCTCCAGCTTACGCTAATACCGTTATGGCTTGGTGGGAGCTTGAAGTTATGCCTTTATTAAAACAGAAATTTCAAGTAGAATTTTTTTGTAGGTTCATCGACGATTTAGTGTTTATTTTGGAAGGGGGACCGGATGTTGTTGACCAATTTATGGTTGAGGTGAATTCAATTTCTAGGTTTTTGAAGTTTACAAAAGGTGATGTTGGTTCAGCTATTAATTTTTTGGACATTCGCCTGCAGTGGGATTCTATTGGTTGTCAATTTCAAAGTAAAATTCATCGTAAAGAGACATTTACCAATGGATACCTACATTTTTCCAGTGGGCATCCTAAATATATGATCAAAAACATTCCTAAGGGCCAGTTTATTCGAGCATGTCGTATGACCACTAGAGATTGTGATCTGTCCAGTGAATTTAATTTCATCATTGAACTGTTCTCCAAAAGAGGATATGACATCACCTTTTTGGACAGAACAGCTAATGAAGTTCTTGACGCTTTACGGATTTTCCTGCTATTTTAAGTTGTTCATTTAGTGGTACTATTGGATCTACTTTTGATAAGTCTGTTGGTTTGAGTGGGTCCAATTTAATTTGTTCATTTGAGATGAGTGACGACAGTTTTTATTTTTCTTCTATTTTGGAAAACAATTGGAAAGTTATCAAGGGCAATTCTGAAATATATAAGGTTTTGGGTGATAAACCGAAATTTGTGTTTCGAAATGAATATAATCTTAAAAAAATTTTGGAAAATAATAAAATTGTAGTTAAAAATGTTTCATCCAACAAAAGAGGCATGCATTGTTGTCATCAATGCACTGCCTGTAGATTTATTTTGGTTAGTCCCTATATAGCTGTTAGTACCATTGAGTATACCATTGAGGTACCTGGTTTAGTTAATTGTAAATGTTGTGTATATTTTGTTCCGGGTGCCCTGCATTTTATGTAGGGATGACTACCAGGAAACTTAGCATTCGCATTAAGGAACACATTTATGCTATTAAATGGGACTGTACCAATGCTTTATATAAGCATTCAATGAAGTTTGCCCCATTGATCCTAGGGAGGGGATTTCAAATGTTACCTTGAACAAAGAGAAGCAAATTAAATTAAAATCAGATAGGCCACCTGGGTTAAATGAATGTATTAATTTTATATTACTGATAAGCAGAAAGTAACTTCCTTTTTTACTTAAGATGTTTAATTGTATATTGGTCCTTAATTATTTAATTATTTAATTGATGGGTGTATTTAAGGTGTGTCTTTTATCCTTGTTTTTCATTCTGATGAAGCCTTGGTGATTTGCCAGAAAACCACAAATTGTATGAAGAAAATATGAGGTAGAAATGTGGACAGTCTTCAGAAATCTTGACAACTGAGAGGTGTGCCACCCCCATCAGGAAGCCAGTGACTCACTGTTATTGCCAGTCTTTAGCTGGTTGCTCTGTTTTACACCTGTTCACAGTATAAGTGTACCTATCACACCTGTTCACAGTATAAGTGTACTTGTCATACCTGTTCTCAGTATAAGCTTTGGGATGTTAGATTCAAGTCATTTTACTCACTGTAAGATGGTTGATTGCAGTGATGGTGACAAAGGCACATACAACATACAAGGGTAATGATTATACAATCACTGGTCATTGCTATTCAAAAACGAACATGTGGTTGAACGGCCCAACCAGTATGGCCATTGTAAATTGAGCCTATACCAACAGAAGAAAGTCCAGCCACTGAAGTACCATTGAGCAACTGCTGGGGAACAGCATAGTATGAGAAAAATCAGTCATGTTTTCTGAAACCGAAGAAACAGAAAGACACCTGATTTCTCTGCTGTCCTACATAAAGTCCTGCTGTTTTAAACATTAAAAAACAACAACGGAGATTCTCTTTTCTCCACTGCTTCTATTGCACTGCACTGACATACTGTGCTAGGCTGGGAATGCAACTCCCATATGCATGCGCAGTACACAGTAAACAAGGAAGAATGTGGAAGACTGAAGTGCCGTTATACAAGGACATTATTTAAGAGAGGTGAACAATTTCTTACTTAAATAATGTAATTGTAGAAAAGCAGTAATCCACTCCTGTTTGTGGGTTTATCAGAATTTATCTACGTTTGGTCATGTTTAATCATGTGGGCTTCATCCTTGTGGTCAAATCACACCAACTGTGGATAAATCCCGAAATACCCATGCACAGCTATGGATTATTGCTTAATTATAGTCAAATAATTGAACTTGGCAAACATCAATGTCACATACAGTGAGGTCAGCAGTTAAAAAGATGACTAACCTGTAGACAAACAGTAATGAAAACCAAACACTCAAAAGAGGAATAAATTTGTTTCGGGTTTCTCTGGTATCCTGAAAGTACGTTTATATTACGTGATCGAACAGTGAAATGTTCGAACACGTAATAATCGACCCCTAAATATCGAAATGCCATAATGTCGAATGGCAAAAAAGAAAAAAAAAAACATCCAAACAAACCATTAAAACCCCCCACACACACACCCGCAACTTAAATGTACCAACTCTGAGATTGCACTACAGTGCAGATAATGGAAAACTTCCACATCCGCACTGTACAGAGATCTCCATTGAACCGTTTGACATTCTGATGGTTTGATATTTAGGGGTCGATTATTACGTGTTCGAACATTTCACTGCTCAATCACGTAATATAGACCCCTGAAAGAATATGGGTGGGACATGCTGCCAGTTTCTCAGATAGCTTGCTAACCTTTTATTTTGTTCATGGTGGAGAGAACTTTGGAAATGTTGGTATGTCTCAGGACAGGCTGTCCACATTTTCCTGTGGTGGTTAGGTTCATGTGGCACATGCCACATACATGGTATAGAGTGGCTGTCCAAACTTAGCACCTACTGGGGAAATGCCAGTGCATTTACAGCAAGAAAAGCTCATTCTTGCTCAGAATGTCTGTGTGCTGTACAGATGCTAAGATGTTGCACCAACAACCACTGTACTACTAGTATGCCAGAGTGCAAGTTGTACAGTGCCACATGCAGCCTTTCCTTTGACAGTGTTGGTTCAACCTCTGCACCCCATATTTTAGTGGTATGCGATGACATTTGGCAACCGCTTGCTGCATCTCTTTATTTTGTATTTTATATCATGTGGAGGCTTGTGGGATGCAAATTCTCGTAAGTCATTGTTCATTTGTATTATTCCAACTTGCCATTTTGATACTGAGTAAATATTGTTGAAGTAATCTGTTTCATTTTATACTTTTTCATGCACTTCAAGCCATTTAATGCTGTTCTTTCTGATATAATTCTTTTTCCCCTGTTTTTTTTTTTATTCTCCCCACTTCTTCCTTGTTCTTAATGTCTGAATGCCAAGTTACACTATTTGATAATTGTTAAACTATTTTCATATAAGATGTTAATACATGTTGCACACTGTAATGAAGCATTAATGCTAAACAGTACACAGCTGTGCCTACTCATTTCTTTAACCGCTGAGCAACACAGTCATACCTAGAATAAGCAAAGGAAATGGATGGCAGTCTTATCTTGGTGAAACTGCACATTTAAGTGCATATACTGTCTACAGTAAAATGAAGAGCCCTGAAACCAAATTGTGGGCACCTTTTCTATGAATCTCAGATGAATGGCTGAATGTCTGCTTAGAAACCACAAAAACCTTTCTAAGAATACTTTTGCAGTTTTATAGATTGTGCTCCATATTTTGTGACCTTATTAATAAGTGAGCTTATTTGTCCTACATGTTTTAATTATTCATTGTGGCATTAAATGTAGTACTTTAGCAGAACACTGTTTTGTGTTACATAGATAGGGGTTAATGTATATTTCAAATGTTCTTTTTTTTTTAATGGCACAAGTAGTGAGTGATTCTAAAGTCATCAAAATCTGTTGCATTCTCCCTGAGCTGTATTTTGATAGGCAGAGTTGATTCAGCTGCACTAAATTTAGCTAGAAGAAAATTTAGCTTATGTTTCATAAAATGATCTTTCGTTTAAAATATGGAATTATTTTTACTGGCTTTCAAGAATGAATTTCTGATATTTCTGTGTTTGCTAGTTGCATTCAGATAATTTGTTATAAATAAGAAGCTACTTCCTCTTTCCTTCTTATCACTGTTTTTCTTTGCAGATGTCAGCTGCTGTGGCTGTGGATATGGGCCTGAATCCTTCTCGACTGTAACCCTCATTTGCCAGGGGAAATCACTGGTCTGGTTGGTTGTTAGCTGCTGGCAGTGCATGGCCAATCACGTAGATCTCCTGGCTGAGCTTCAGCTCCTTGAGAAGGTGCCAACAGTGGAGCGATTACGGGCTGCACAGAAACGCAGGGCTCAGCAGCTGAAAAAATGGGCCCAATACGAGAAGGAGATGCAAAGCAAAAAGAGGAGAAATGACAAAAAGAAAAATACCTCAAGTCAAAAACGGGTCTCTTTTGCTGCAAATATCACTCTTTTGGAAGCATCTGCAAGAGGTGATATAGAAGAAGGTGTGTATACTTTTTGCTTATTTTTTTAATGAAAAATGTTTATGCTTTTTGTAAGGGGTTTCATTATAATGCATGAATGTAAATATATCCTCGTACTGTCGAAGCCTTATTGATGGTGATACTTTCTAAAATACATGACATAGCAGATGATCTGAAGACAAAACAGAAATGAGAAAAAATACATTTGCAGTAGAAATCCTGTTTACTAGTACAAGCTGAAGAAGTGTGAAAGTAGCTGCATTTGCTGAGAGGTTGCATATGACTTTTAACTTGGTTTGTTTTCAGACAGTTGTATATATGACTAAATTCACTGTAATGCAAACACAGAGCAGTACAAAAGACATGCCTCTCTAATAATTGTAATGGTTTACATCATAGGTTCATAGTTCATAGGCTTTACATCATAGGTTCATAGTTCAAAGGCTAACTACCCTGAAGGGCCATTTTAAATTTAGCCAATAACCTGAGATCAAAATCAAATCCTATACCTTGGGTCTGTGAGGTGAAGGCCTTAACCCCTTTGCTAAACCCACCCTTATTTACATTTTTGAAGTATAATTTACATTTACAAATGACCAACACCACTCGTGATCAGAACAGGAAATATATTTTCAGTTCATTATGATTGTGAAAATATAATGAGACAAACTGTAAAATTCTAGCTGAATATTAAACTACTGTAATATATAAGTATACACAATGATAACATGTTGCAATCCCATTGTGGTACATTTATTTGTGACAGGAAAGGTGTTCAGTACTTCTTATTGCTTTTATTATGATTCTTCATTTTCCCAATAGAGCAAAATGGCTACCTATTCTTGTTGCTTGGCGACTGCCACATTTACCCACACAACAATTCCACATCTCCCTAAGCCATCAATATTGCTAGTACTGTTTACTGTAAGACAAAGCAGAAAGCTTCAATTTGTCGATGATTAGAGAGCATCAGATTTGAAAACCATTTTATGTGCCATGGGAAGTTCTGTATACAGTTTTTAGAAATATTATTTGTTGGAATCTTGATCAGTTTGTATGAAGCCATTGACTATTGCAGGTTGGAATAGGCTGCGCAAGCTGAAGGCCTACTTGTGCATGTGTGAGAGAGAGAGAGAGAGATGCAGACCTTCATATTCATTACGTATGGTGGACAAAGTGCAACAGAGAGCATTTAAGTACTTCCAACATAAAGAGCATTGGCTGTTTGTTGCAGGTCAAAAGAAACATAATCTTAAACAAAATCTGTAGAGACTGCCTCACAAGCTGATGTATGTCTGGAACCAAGGCACTTTGTCTTGAACTGTGGAAGGACATGGGTGCTTCATTTTATTTTGTAAAACTAATGTTAAAAAGTGAAATGTAGATTTATTCATTACAATTTTAATTAAAATATTAACAGTAAATGTTGTTTCTCAAAATATAGTTTTGCAAAATTTTGATATAATTTTATATCCCCTGTACCAATAATTGATCCTCCTATCCCCTCCTATTCCTGGAAGACGTAACTTGGTAATCCTGGAAGGCATAACTAGGTAATTCTCTATGAAGGCTCAGACGAACCCAAAAGCTTGAGTAATTGCAAAATATGTTGGTTCAATAAAAGGCATTACATCTTGTCATGTTCCCGTCCTTTTGCATTATACTGGGAATGGAGAAATGTTGCCCTTTTAATTCCTGCCTTTTTTTGCCTATTAGGATGCAAGAGGGATCAGAGGCAGGGACATCATTCAGGCAGCCACAGTGGCTTTTCTCTTTCCCTAATCCCTACCCTTTGAGGATCTAACAAATGCAGCTGCATTATCTGGTAATACCGCTCATATGATTCTACACATCATTATCAGCCACAGTGTTTATAATGCTTGGCAGGAGCATGTACTTAATGGACCTAGTGGTGCTTGAAAAACAACATTGGGTGTGACTAAATCAGCAGGCCTTGCTGCCACTCTCCCTCCTAGATGAGTGAGCTAGTATTGGCATGTCACTCCCACCCTCCCATAACAGCTTCTCCAACATTCAGGCCACTGTTCAATCCCACATCATCTAGGATATAGTCAAGGCTTTATCAATCTACAACAATCACATAGTTTTCAGACTGAAGTTTGAGGACTGTGTGATGTGCACTAGCAGAAGTGTTGATGCTTAAACATATTACTGTGTGAACTATTAGCAGTCAGCATTCTTGTGATCCTGAAGGGCTTGAATTTACCTCTGTGGAAATACAAATAATTAAATGGGGAATGGTCAGACTCATAATTCTGTTCTGTCTGAAAACAATGTTAGGCTAACTGCAGGGAGTGCTTCTATAAAGCTGAAGACAGTCTTGACCAGCAAAAGGGTCTGCTACAGACTAGAATTTATAAACAAATGCAACCATTTAAATCTGGGCAATTCCATAGGTTCCTTGGACTGTGCTAGGTTAACAACTACCATGGCCTTTATAAGCCTAGCTGAAAAACAGTTTGAGTATAATTAATGTCTTCCTTTGTCTGTCAAAGACATGGGGGCCAGACCCGGCCTGAAATTCTGATTTCCCATCCATTCATCAAGGTTATGATTAAATAGGGTTAGGGATGAATTCTGCCTCATATAGATGAGGAGCCTGTTCCAGAGCATGAGGACACATATATGTCTCACCACTATGTCCTATTTGTGTCACAAGCAAAATTTAAATCCTTGGATCTAGTGGTTCTGATGCTGTTCATTGTGCAGATCTGGTGTTTTAAAGCAATGTATATAAGACTGTGTGTTTATACTCCGGATGTTCCTGATAAGGAACCTTTGTGGGTATTCCAGCTGTGCAAATGTCTGGTTGGGTACATGACGAAGTTGGCATTGTACTCAATGTTGGGTCAGATAAGGACCATATAAAGTGGCACAATGACTTCCTTGGATATGGACGCAATGCCCTTACTCATAAGTTGGGCAACATAGAATGATTTTTTTATTACCTTGGCCACATGTTGATCAAAGGCCATATTACTGTGTACATACATTTCCAGATCCCTGACTACCAGATCATCTCTTAGAGGTGTGTCCATTTTCCCAAAAGGCACAATAATGCATTTCTTGGCTTTGAGTTTTAATCTGTGACTTTGACACCAGTCATTTGTATGTGTTAGACCTCTTGCAAAATCCCTGTGCCATGGGGGACTCTATGATAGCTCCTAATTTTGTAGTCATCTGTGAATTTTGTTAGCAAAAGGTCCCCTTGACATTTGCCTTTACCTCTGAGAAGTAAATGCCAGATAGGAGCGGCTCCAACAAGGAGCCCTGAGTTACTTCCGCTAGTGACCGGTTTCTTAGTGGAGGTGATTTCACCAATCCTGACTTCCTGGGTCCTGTCTGTGAGCCAGCAGGCACTCCAGCAGGTTATGTAGAAGTTTATGCCAAGTTCAGTTAGTCTGTCAACTATACCAGAGTAGGGTATTGTATCAAATGCCTCAGACAGGTCCAGGTAGGCAGTTGCACCATTTTCCCTTTATCCATTGCCTTGGTGACCTTCTCAAAGAAGTCCACCAGGTTTAGTGGGAATGACCTTCCCTCAACAAAGCCAGTTGGGTCAGTGTCTGAAGGTTACATAGATACTCACTAGTTAGGGGCTGCATTCAAAAAACAGAAATTCCAGACCCCATGAGCTTTCCTTGTTTGTTGGTTGAACTGTGTCAATTACTAAAGAGGGACCTTACAGGAGATACTAACAATGTAATAAACAGTGGCCATCTGAGTAGTAGCACCTTGTCAGGCTAACCTAAATGTTTTTGCTGGTCTTGGTGCTAAATGCAGCAGCTACCAGCCATGTTCCAGATCCTTTCCTAAGTGTTTTCTGTTCTTGAACTGTCCAACTCATAGTTATTGTCCTGACTAAAGGTGTATATAACAAGGATAACAAAGGAGAGCAGCTGATTTAGAATGACAGTATCTCCTGATGGTAATTGCCACCAAGATCTTGGGAAGGAGAGAGACAAAGAGAAAAGAGAGAGGCAGGATCAGAAGTGAGGCACCTCATCGATCAGGGATGCCCTCTTTTAGTGAATGTGTTTGAGTGGCCATGAAAAGAGCATGTGGGACAAATCAGCTCTTTAGTGATGATGTAACATTCTGAGCAAGGTAGGTGCTCATGACCAGGTCAGGTCAGGAGATGTGCCAGGCAAGGCTTATTGATGACATTCTTTGTCAAAGCATGCAGGATTGCACACCTATGAAATAGACCACACTGTAAAATATTGTGTGTGGAAAGGTTGAAAATAAGTCCAAAAAGACAAAAATGTGAAGGAATTAAAACCGTAATATGATCAAACATGCATGTTAAAGTTTGTGTGAAGTTTAACAGTAAGCTGTCAGCTGTCATACCATAGGAAAAAGAAAATACAATTGATTAAAAGACAACAGTGGCACAAAAAACATATTTTTCTTGTCCAAGACTGTATTTTCCTCCCTATAGAATGTTTCCTTCTTCTTCTTTCGGCTTTTTCCTGTTCAGGGGTCACCAGAGTGGATCACCTGTCTGCTCATGATTGGCAGTGGAGTTTTATGGTGTCAAGTTGCCAGCCCAGCGCCCAACCTTCCACAGAAGGCGCACAAGCACGCACTCATGCGTAGGGCCAAGTTAGAGTGTCCAATTCACCTACAGCATGTCTTTAGGATGTGGGAAGAAACCAGAGCACCCAGAGGAAACCCATGTGACCACAGGAAGGACATGCAAACTCTGCATAGTAGGCACCCCAGCTGAGGATAGAACCGGAGAACCTCTTGCTGTGAGGTGGCAATGCTAACCGCTGCACCACTATGGCCGCCCTCCCTATAGAATGTTTCCTACAATGCAACATTTAACTGAATTGTTCAATTACCTATTTTGTCACCTTGTTTGCTGTTTTGCTATGATTCAACTTCCTCCTTACACACAGTGATTTGCTTGAAATTTTGCATCACTTTCTTTAGGGATTTGTCTCCTGCTGTCTCACAAATCATACTGCCAGCTACCTTGTTGATTTATTACAAAGTATTAGAAGCCCTGTCATCTTTCCCTCCCACTGGGGTCATGAATTTATTGTATTCTTTCAGTCACAGACCTACTATGAAGACACAACAATCATGTTCCACCTAAGTGAATTTATGAGACTAAATGGCGTGAAAGGTAGTGCTGCAGACTAGTAAAGGAAACTATTGTGAAGAGTATCATTGACTCTAATAGCTTTTTCTGCAACTGAAAGAGAAGTCTCATTAAACTGTCTGTAAAGGAAGCCTAAGAAAAGAAATTGGTTGGAAATGCTGGAAAAAAGGGAAATTTTGAGTGAAGATTTTAAAGTAAGCAATAATTCTTAGAACTGAAGTGTGTCTGAGCACATATTCAGGGACATCTTGGTTTAGCCAAAGCCATCAGGCATTTCAGTGAGAGAAAATTGTTTAAGGTCATTGGCTGACTGAGGTCACCTGGACTACAGCTTAGACTAAGCACCTCATTGGTTCTTTTGAGCTTATTTTCTTAAAAGTTGTCTCAGGTTTCAACTTTCTGTTACCTAAGAAGTTAAGTTGTGAGCGTTTCTGCCATTTCACACTGAGCTAATCAAAGGAAGGACACTGAGCAAACTCGGAACTATAATATATAACATTAAGTATCCTGTTTTTTGCTTATTTTGTTCTTTATTTATTTGTTAATTATAGCACTTTGTGTACTGTATATTTTTCTAGCTAGTTTCACTGTGTGTGAGGTATTAACTGGAAATTGTCCACTTTTATTAAGCATTTGTTGGGTTGTTTGTTTCTGATAACTTGTTGCAGTTAAAACTCTTTTTCTAGAGGCTCCTTTAGCTGTTTAAAACTTTCATTTAAAGGCTCACTGCTGCTTTTCTGCTGTGAGAAACATTTCTGCAGTTTGTTTCCCAACCTCCCTCCCTGTTGGTGGTGGTTGTTGTTGTTGTTGTGTCTTTCGGCTTTTCCCGGTTAGGGGTCGCCACAGCGGAACTCCGGTCCGCTAATGATTGGTAGTTGATTTTTACGTGCCGAGTTACCAGCTCTGATGCACAACCTTCAATGAAGGTATGCCCATTCACGCATGTCTCCATGCAGAAGACGCTCTAGCTGAGAATCGAACCGGACAGCGTCTTATTGTGAGGCGACAATTGGTGTTTTTATAGTTGGTGGCTTTGCAGTTGCCCGCCCCTAGTGTTAATTTGATCTTGGACCCTCCTCCCAGTCTAGTGTCATTACCTCATTCTACCCAGTACAGGGAGAACATTTGAGAAGGCCAATCAGCTTAGTTTCTGCTACTCCTTTCTCTCTTTCCACTAAAAAAAAAAAAAAAATTTCTAAGCTTGTTTCCTGCCTTTCCTGTGGGTAGTCTAGCCTGGATATAGATTTGCTGTGTCCAGGACTATTTGTAGGCTTCTAGGCCCCCAAGCCTTTCTGTGTTGGAGGGATGCCTTCTAGCTTAATTTTGTTTCTTAGGACTAGCCAGTTTTTTGTTTCAGCACTTGTTCAGAACTTATTGTAAGCACTAAATAAGCTACAAATTACTCCACTCAACTTTCCTCAGTGTCTAGAGGAAAACAGTTTCTAGTACTTAACAAATAAGCACCTATTCAGGCATGTCTAAGGGTCAGCTCCCGGTGTTTTCTCCTGTCTACCTGATGAATCTGGGCATCTTGGGGCAATGCAGTAATTGCCTCATGTACACAGACAATCCTCTCCTCCTACCACCCAACACTACAACCTGTGAGAGATGCACTTATATAGCCAAACTGGAAGCAAAGCTCTCTTCACCCAAGACTGGACTAGACAGTCAAGAGGAGAAGGTAAACACTTGCACCACACCACACTCAGCACATAGTCCATCAAAACCTACACCACCAAAACACACACATAGAAACACAAAACACACACCTACATTCACGGAGGCTCTCAGTAAAAACCTGCCCAAGCAGCAGAGACCTCTAAAGCAGAAACACAAGCAACCTTCACCCCCCAACACAACCCAAATGACACATAGCCCACAAACTCAGTGTGCCACTCAACCACAGCCCAAAAGGCATAACAACATACCCAACACTCTAGTCATAGGTGACTTTATAGTCAGGCACACTGATGTTCCACTCGCCAGGCTAATCAAGGAGAAAGTTACTGTCAGCTGCCTGTCTGGTGCCAGGATCCACCACATAACGCATGCACTCAGGTCACTCCACAACAAGTACAAATATGACTCTGTCATTGTCCATGTTGGTGTGAATGACCTGAGATGTACCTCCTTGGACTACATGAAAAGGGACATGGAGGAGCTGTCTGATCTTGTAGCCCAGGCAGGTATGACCCTAGCCCTGAGTAGCATCCTGCCATCACCCAGAATGATACCACAGTACAAGAACAACATGATTGACTTCAACAATTGGCTAAGCTTCTGGTGTCATTCTAAGGGGATCCAGTATCTGTCTGCCTGGGATGACATGATTGACAAGCCATGATGCTTTGCCAGAGATGGCCTGCACCTGTCGTCCCTGGGATTCCGGATACTGGCTAAGGCTCTAGCCACCCCTATAGTACCTTTTTTTAGGCAAGGTTCAAATGACAAATTCACCACCCTAACAGGTACAGGCAAGAAGAATCTGATGGTATTGCTACTCAATGCTAGAAGTCTAAACCTCAAAATGCACTCTCTCGAGGCACTCCTTAAAATGGAGAACATCGACATCTGTGCAGTGACAGAGACCTGGTTCAAGGCTCCATGGAGTACCCCTGCATAACCAGGCTATAATTCATACCACACCTTTCGGCCACCTAACCTGGACCGAAACACTAAAGGCAGAGGCATGTCCATATTCATTAAGGATATCCACACCTCCAGGCTAGTTGCTCAGCATAATGCATCCAAAATTATCCAAGTGCAACTAACTCTGGGCAAGACCGCAATCCAAATTGTAGCTTGCTACAGATCCCCCACCATGCCCCAGGATTCCCACTCCTCATTTCTTAATACTCTGGAAAATATTAGAGTACAACCTAACACCCTAATAATGGGCGATTTCAACTACCCTACCATTAACTGGGAAAACTACTCGTGTATCAACTCTTGTGCTTACCATTTTCTGGAAGTCATAAATTCCAGTGCCATGGATCAACTTATCAACACCCCCACCAGGGGCAAAAATATCCTAGACCTGGTTATTACCAACATGGGCAACCGGTGCTTGACACCAGAGGTCAATTCCTCATTGGTTAGATCCGACCGCAAGCTAATCACCCTAGACATCCACATCCCTCCCCCACCCCCATTAGGGAAACCACAGTAAAAAATTTCTCCAAAGCCAACTTCACGCTTCAAGACAGAAGTGGCAAACTTCACGACACCCATGCTGACGGACAATAGAGGTATGACTGCTGAATCCTACACTAATGCACTTTATAAGCATTTACACAAGTGCATGGATCGTGCAATCCCTAACAGAACCAAGATGCTATCCTACAAAAAAAGGAAGCCAATCTGGTGGTCCCCTGCCATAAACAAACTCTACAACAGAAGAAAGAAACTGTTGCAAAAAAGAGTAAAATCCCATGATTGGAGAAACTCCCTGGTCAGCCTCAGTAAGAAGCTGAGATCCCTCATAAAATCCTCCAAAGCTAGTTATGAAAACAAAGTCACCACTGACTCTAAAGACAACCACAAAGCATTCTATAGCTATGTCAAGAATCTCAATGGCAACACTCAGATCTGCTCTGAGTTACAGCACAATGGCACTAAATATACAGAACCAACTGATATTGCCAACATCCTGGCAGATAGGTTCAGTGCTAATATTACCCCTCTGTCATCCCCTAAAGGGCCCATCTCTATACCAGAAGAATGCAAAGTTCCTGTAATCACAGCTGCACAGGTAAAAAAACACTATCCAAAGCCAAGAACACAGCATCCATGGGACCTGACGACATCCCAGGCTGTGTTCTACATGAACTACAGAACGAACTGGCACCCCACCTAAGTACCATGTTCAATCATAGCCTCACCTCAGGCTATATGCCCACTGAATGGTGCACAGCAACAGTTATCCCACTCCACAAAGGGGGAGCCACCACAGACCCCGGAAACTACCGCCCCATTAGCCTAATGAGCCTGGTCTGCAAGGCTATGGAGCGTATCATCATGGAACTTATAAACAATGACATTGGTAATCTCCAAACTCAAGACCCCACCCAGTTCGGGTTTGTAAAAGGCAGATCATGTCTCCTAAACCTGATAGACTTCTTTGAAGCAGTCACCAAAGCCGTAGATGAGGGTAAGGTGGTTCACACAGCCTATCTAGATCTCGCCAAGGCTTTCAACACCATCCCCCACTCTGGAATTATAGATAAACTCACTAAACTAGGTATAAATCCCTATGTCACAAGATGGGTTGCCAACTGGCTCACTGACAGAACCCACACTGTGAAAGTGGCAGACTCCAAATCCAACTTCAGACCAGTGACAAGTGGAGTACCACAGGGTTCAGTCCTGTGTCCTCTCCTGTTTGGTATCTACTTCTCTGAAGTACAGGCCAACACAGAAGGTCTTTGGCTAATGAAGTTTGCAGATGACTGCAAACTAGGAGCCATAATCAAAACTCCAAAAGATGTGGACATCCTACAAAAGGGCCTCACTGAGACAGATGCCTGGTGTCAAAGCCATGGCCTCAAGCTCAATGCCAAAAAGTGCATTGTCATCCCTTTTGGTAAAAACTCAGTACCCATGAACTACCACATAGGTGGTAGTCTACTTAACACTGAAAGTGTGATAAGAGACCTTGGGACACAGGTGGACAGTAGTCTCTCCTTTGATAATCACATAGCCACAGTAGTCAGGAAATCCTTCTATGTGGCACACCTCATCGCAAAAGGTTTCTCATCCAGGAAAAAAGAGGTCATTGTTCCCCTCTACTCGTCACTCATTAGACCCATTATAGAGTACAATGCCCCTTTTGGTATGTACCTCACAAGATATCTACAACAACTGGAAAGGCCACATAAATACCTCACAAAGAGGATTACCGGCCTCAAAGAGATGCCCTATGTGGGCCGTCTCAAAAAACTGCAGTTTTACTCCATTTCATATCGCCTACTCAGAGGCAATCTCTGCCTAACACACAAAGCTATGTCAAACCCAGAGCTTTTAGACATGCTCCACTTAAAGAAATCCCAATCCCTACGAGCTACACGCTCTAGGGACCTAAACCTCGTCACCACAATAAACAGAACATGTTGGAGGGATAGATTCCTGTCCCAGAGACTTCCCATACTCTGGAACAAACTACCTATCTATATCAAACAAAGCTCCTCATTAGCACTCTTCAAGAAAATTCTTGATGATTGGATGGGAGATAGGAAATTCACCCCGGGGATCCCTTCTGTGGCTCTACTCGACAGTGGCACAGGAAAATAATTTTCTTGGGTGGCGAAAGCCAGGGTACATTTGGCTAGGCTTACATAGGCCCTAGGGCCAATAGCCTAGTACCTGCCTATGAACCTATGACGTTCTAAGTAAAGGCAGGGCATTTTACTCTAATTTTTGGGGAGAGCACAGACTGAATTGTGACAAGGAAAGTGCTGCATCAAAAGATACATTCATATTAGCATGTTTGTCTCATTTCTTATGGTTGGGACAAAGTAAAAAATAAATAAATAGTAACAAGTGAATTGTGCCACAAAGATGTTTGTACTGACTAGAACACAAGAGCAAGATTGATTAAAAATCTGTTTTATCGGTTCCTGGCCCACAAAACTACTAACTCTATTGTTTAAGTCTGTGTTACGTTCCACTTATTTGTGTTAAAGTGATAAAAGGATCCTTTGTGAAATATAGGTTAATAGGTTCATAGGTATGTAGTAGCCTACTAACCACTAGGATCTTTAAGCCAAGTCATGCATCCCAAACCTGTGACAAGTTCTAGTACCCTTGATAAGTGTTAAATAGTGGGCTTGGAAGATAAAACATTTGCAAACAGGGGCCTGGGAGATGAAAAATCTACTGGATAACTGTGTCCATTATTGACACAGATGCCAAACCAGGGATGAATTTCCTGTTTCCCATCCAATTGCCCATGTTCACATGGATGGGATACCTGAACCAGATAAGGAGTACTCTCTAGGATATATTCCTGGGATGCCTGCTTAAGATAAGAATTCCCTTCAGCAGGTCCTATATATAGCTTCATAGGTAAAACATCCACTGAAATTCCCTGACTGGGTCTCGAACATGAGCCACAGTGGTCAGAACGCCAAATCCTAACCACCAAGACCTCCAGGGATATGTGATATATGATGTGAACATCATGCAACAGCAGTGCAGTCCACATCAAGTAATTACTGTTGCTACAACATGACATACCCCAAAATGCCTTGTAGGCATTTTTTTCTCTTTTGGACCTTTTAACACATGAATATTGCACCTTGAGCAGTGACCCCCCAACTCATTTCTCAGCTGGTTTATTATTTAGTTCCTTGTCTGCATTTTACCAGCACACTGACAGCGGGTGATTGCTGTAATGAGACGACCGAAGTATCAGTCATTTCAGAAAAAAAAAATGCTTAGTTAAATATCATTCCTTCAAGACTGTTCAGACAGTGATTTTATAACATTTTTTCCTCGCATACCACAAAGAAGGTAGTTACACCCCGTCTACTCCATATTTATTAACACCTAACTCCACAAAAACCAAACTTCAGAGAATAATGCAACTACTTAAGTTTTAATGAAGCACCATTAAATCACTTTTAGAAGAATGATCTTCAATTAGTAAGTTGTCAAAGATATTATGTATTCCAAAGTTCTGGTTATGCAAGGGTTTTCATATTTTCCATAATGTTGTTTATTTAGAAAAGATATGTCCACTGCTCAGTAATATAACACAAATGACATTCTAAAACTTACTTTTCTGCACTTTGTTTACAGTTCAGAACTGCTCTTTACTGCTTACTTTTTATATCTTTAAAAAAGCAAAGAAGGGATGTAATAAATTGACAAGGGATGTCACTGTGTAATTTGCTTTTGTTTTGAAGTTTTGACTTTTTTAATTTGGACATTTTGGGATTTGATCTATGTAATGCTGTCTGAAATGACATGCCTAGATGTATTTTACTATTCTTTATCACTTCTTTAAAATGGCTATAGAAAGATTGTTGCAGAGAATAGAATATGCACTTAATTTTGGAATATTTGTTGTTGCTGTTATATGTCAATTCATGACTTCCTAGTCATTTAATTTCTGGAATATTTATTGCTTCTGCCTTCTGTTACTTGTGTGATTACCTGGTCATTTATTGCTGCAGTCTTTTGTCAGTTGTCTGACTTCCATAAACAGGCCATGCAATACTAGATCACCTGATTGGTGGCCATGAGAGAGTTTCCTGTGCTATTCATTGGCTCAGACTTGGCTGTTGATGAGATAATTATGTGTAGAGTAGTTCGTTGTGATTATGTAACATTTTTAGCTTATCTTTATGACCTTAGTGTGTTTTTAATAGTGTATACACTACTTTGCTTCTACTTATTCTTTACATTAATATCTCTGGAAGGATCTTAGAAAATGCAAGGCAACTCAGTCTTGTGACCTTTGACACCTTACTAATGTCCACCCTTAGACCGTAGTGTCTCTTTTGAGGAAGGTCAGGCTAGTCAAGCTTTGGATGAGTTTTTGACTACCCATCCAATTTTCAAGACCCTGTTTTAAGTATGATAGAGTATCACGCTGCTTAAGTTTCAGGGGAGTCTATTCCAGAGTTAGGGAAGGCTGTGTATAATTAACCTATTTCTAAACAGTCAGCTGATGAAGATTCAAATCCTTAGTTATGGTGTTTGTTGGAATTTTTGATTTTTGGCAATACAACACAGCAACAACCACCTGGTTCATAATGGTACAGAAAGCAAGACGTAGATCTCCCCTCAGGAGTCTATGAGATAGTCAGTAAAGGGACAGTGCTTCCAGCCTGATGTCTTGGGGCTTTTAAACCAATGATCTTCATGGGAACTGCTGGGATCCTTCAAGTTATTTGATATGTCCAATGAAATACATCCCAAAGGGGAAAGGCATTGTTTTCAGTAACTGGCCTAATCAATGCTTAATATAAGGCAACAATGACTTTAGATCTAGATCATATGCCTTTCGCAATCAGCTGTGCCAAGTAGAAGGACCTCCTGACTGCTGTTATTACTTGATAATCAAAAAGGAGGAAGTCGTTGACTCAAGTTCCAAGGTCCCTGACATAATTCTCATCTTGAATCGGGGTATCCTCTGTGTTGTATGTGGGGGAGGGGGGTCTACCAAATATGATAGTACTACACTTTCCCCATTTAATATAAGGGTATTTACAAGTGTAAGTTCATGCTGAAGGGCCTGGGCATCAAAGGTGGGCTTGACAATAACTCCCAGCTTTCCATCATCTGCAAACTTCATTGGCCAGAGGTTTTGTTTCAAGGTCTGTAGATCAGAAAAGTAGATGTCAAGCAAAAGAGTTTCCAGAACTGAGCCTTTTGGAATACCACCGGTTACCTTCATACTCTTTGATGAGGCACCTGCCCCTAGCACTGTGTGGGTTCTGTCTTTTATCCAATTTGCCATCCATCTTACCACATACAACTCTATTCCTAATGCATTTAGTTTACTAACTATGCTAGTATGGGAGATGGTGTCAAATGCCTTGGCCTGATCGATATACACTGTATGGATAGCATGACCACTGTACTGTTGCCCACAAACCTCTATTACCCTTTCAAAGAAGTTACCCAGATTCATTAAACAGGATATACCCTTGACAAAGCTAAACTGCTTTGGGTCAAGCCTGATGAGATTTTTAAGAGGATCATTGGATCATAGGGAGTTACTAGGCTATTTGCCCTGAGGCCTTTATAAGTCTAGCCTAGAGTTTAGCCCATGTTTAGACAAGTCAGCACCCATGCCCCTGTCCAGCAGGGACATAGGTGGAATTCCAGGGGTGTATTTTCTGTTTCCCACCCAGTTATGCAGGTTGTGCTTAAAAAGGAATAATGAGGTGCTCTGCTTGACATGGAGAGGGAGTCTATTCCACAGATGGAGTCTCTGGGATACAAATCTGTCCCTCCAACAAGTCCTGTTGATGTCACAGACCAGGTTGAGGTAGCGTGTGTGGGTTACTCGAGTGGAGCTTGACTTGTAGATGTGCAACAGTCCCATCAAGGCGGGGTCTGACATTGCTTTGTATGCCAGACAGAGGTCACCTGTGAGGAATCTGTATGAAGCTGATGAAGAACAGGGCTTCTAGCCTATTTGCATAGGGTAGATGTTTGAGGCCCTGGATTCTGCTGGTGAGGAAACATCTGTGGTCTCTCCAGCTGATGCATGTGCTTTGTGAGGTACATACTGAAAGGAGTGTTGTACTCAGTGATGGACCTTATGAGTGAAGAATACAGGGATGTTATGACCTCCTTGTTCCTGGAGGAGATAGCCTTACTTATGGGGTGGGCTATGTAGAAAGCTTACCATACAACACAAGCAGCATGGTGGTCAAAAGTCAGGTGGCTATCAACCTGGGTGCCCACGTCCATCATAACTGATTGCATGCTTAAGACGTTGTTATTAATGTGATAATTTGTTGGGATGTCACTCTTCCCAAAGGGGATGATGATGCATTTTTTGATATACAGCTTGAGGCCATGTTTCTGACACCAGTCATTTGTTTGTGTACGACCCTCTTGGAGGATGTCCACATCACTAGGGGAATTGATGACAGTGCCCAGCTTGCAGTCATCTGCAAACGTTGTCAGCCGTAGTCCACTGGTTTTGGCCTGCACCTCAAAAAAGTATATCCCAAATAGCAGAGACCCCAAGACTGATCCCTGGGGTACGTCATTTGTTACAGGTGTATTGCTTGAGCTGGCTTCCCCTATTTTGACTAAGTTGGTGCTATCAGTGAGTCAGTTTGGTACCCATCAGATAGCATACAGATTGATGCCTAGTTGAGAAAGTTTATCTATTATGCCCGAGGTTGGAATAGTGTCAAAGGCTTTGGCCAGTTCAAGGTAGGTGGTGTGCACTGTCTTCCCTTTGTCTATGGCTTTGGTGGCTGTGTCAAAAAAGTCGACCAAATTCAACAGACATGACCTCACCTTGACGAAGCCAAACTGTGTGGGATCGAGTGTTTGGAGGTTGCCAATGTCCTTGTTAATGGGGTCCATGATAATCTGTTCCATGGCCTTGCAGATCAAACTAGTTAGGCTGATGGGTCTGTAATTTCCCAGATCGGTGGATGCTCCACCTTTGTGCAAAGGAATGACCGTGGCTGCCCTCCACTCAGCTGGGACAGAGCTGGTACTCGGGCTTTGGTTGAATAGGGCACCTAATGGTGCTACAAGTTCCTGCCCGAGTTCAAGTAGGATGCAGCCTGGCATGTTATAGGGTCCTATGGAGACTGTATTTTTTGCTTTTGAGAGGGCCTGTTCCCTAGAGATCAGGGGAGGGGGGGCAGGTACTGGGGATGTCCTGATTTACTGATGGGGGGACAGAGGGATGAAGTTTTCACTGAATATGTCAGCCATGAGGTTGGCTATACCTATGGCATTCGTGTATGTGGTGTCCTTGACCACTAGTTCTGAGCAGATCTAGGTGGTTCCTTTGAGACTGCAGACATATGTGAAGAAGGCCTTATGATTGTCTCTAGTAGATGTGGCCAATTTGGACTTGAAGTTTGCTTTGGAAGATTTTACTGGTGCCCTTATTTGCTTGTTCAGGCTAAGGAAAGATTGCTTCTAATTGGGCACCTGCTCCCTCTTGGTCTTGGACAGCAATTTTTTTTTGTTATAGAGTTTATTGCAGATGCCCAACAGACAGGTTTAGTCTTCCTTGCGGAGGATGATTATGTCCTGTCAGGTATTTCTGATTCCATGCATCTATATAAATGCTCATATCATAGTATGTCAGGTCAGTCATAATACGTTCCATGGCTTTGCAAATGAGACTCACTAGGCTGATGGGCCTATGGAGTGGCATCACTACTGATGAGCTACAAAGCCTGTGTGTAAACTCAGGTTAAACAGTCTGAGTTGTGGCTCTGCCAGGGTTTGATTACTACTGTTTAATAAACAGCCAGATATGTTATTGGGTCTCACGGATTTAAGTATCTATGTTCTTGTAAAGCACCTTCCGTATATGCCCCTTATTGATGAAGGGGATGTTAGAGCTTCAGAGATAAGTGAACTTTGAGTAGTTGTTTTTAAGTGAAATTTGCACTGAATTTGTTTGCTAGCAAGTCGGCAGTAACTACTGAGTCAGTGCCATCATGAATAAGTTCATAACCTCATTCTGTTTAATTTTTGAGCAATGTGATAGTAAGGGAATAGTGACAGTAACCTTAGTCAGCCATAGTTAAAAAGTTCGTACAGAGACATTGTTTACCTGCACGTGGTCATGTGATCCCAATATAGACTCCTCCAGTAACCTGCATATTAATATTCTATTAGAATAGGTCTTTGTTTCTAAATTCTGCTGCTATACTTAGTGACACGGTGACATGATTCTTTTGCGACACATTTCATCATTCTTATTTGGTCTCACCTGTTCCTGTGCACAGAGCTACATGAAAGTTTATACTGCTGTTGCTATAGATTATTATCACATGGCAGGTGGTTCTATAATAGCTGTAAAGGAGAGAAATTGAGAGTTTTTGTGCCTCTTCAGTGGTCAAAACTAGCACCAGCTTGCTAAGTATATACTAAGGTACTTAGACCTCCAGGTAGGATGATTTCTCTACTTCCAGAAAAAAAGGTCAACAAAGTTGTAATAAAGCCAACACATTCTGTTTGGGGGGGGGGGAGTAACTAAAGAATTTTGGAACATTTTTTGATTGAGATCAAATATCAAAACTTAACTCACAGGTGGAGCTCAACAAACCAGGTAGATATTGTCCAACATGGCCTTTGCATGATGGGGCAGTGTCCTCCTGCTGAGCTTTTCTGATATTGTAAGAAACACAACCCCTCCCCCAAGCTCAACTCACAATATGTAGTTTTTCTAGCCTGTACCTAAAACACTATACTCAGTTTTTTTTTTCCATTGGGTTATCATTCAAGATTTGCATCACTGGTAAAAAAAAATGACAAACCATAGGTATGCTGGTCTTAAAACCAAAATTTGACGTGACATTTTTTATTGTAAAACCCCTTCAATGTATCATTAACTAAATTCTGTTCTCCTGACTGGTGGAAAATTACTACAGTTATTCCACTTTATAAACAAGGCTTATTAAATCAGCTGAGTTCATATTGGCACATTTCTGTTTTATCCCCACTTTTCTACTGTCAAAGATTTTAGAAAAGTCCATTTAATCATGATTTGTCACACATACCTTAGTAACAATGGCTTCCATAGCAAAATTTAGCATTGCTTTAGAAAATGTGTGGCAGACAGAAAGAAACCTTTCCTTTCAATAGCAGCATCTTTCTCGAAACAGGCAAGGAGATCTGAGGGGGGGCATTTTTACTGACTTGGTTAAGGCCTTGTATTCTGTTACCTATAGTAAGTTAACCTTGGAATTACAACAGTATAGCCTCATCCCTTTACCTACCTCTCCAGCAATTTAAAAATGCTTTCCAAACCAGTCTTTTAATGCTCAAAAGAAAGACTTTTTCTCTTGAGCTGTGCAAGGTGTGCACTGGATTAACATAAGGTTCCATCCTGGGCGAAGAGCCTGTTGTCTGGTAATCCTAAATTCTCTGACATATTAGCAAAACTTGCAATGCAGCTCCATGTCAGAGTCGGTACTTCTGTATCATTGTTTAGATCACATAACTTGGTGTCTGGTTATACCATACTCTAGCTTTCTGAATACACACAAAAAAACAATAGGAAAGGTGAGGAGCTCTTAGGAATCTGCAATTGCCTTGTACATCTGATTACTCTGGATGCTAAAAAACTGTACAAAAGGAAGTCTTGTTACCAGTTTTTTTTTCTTTCTCCATGTCTTTTGTATTTCTAATACCAAGACAGGAATGGACCCCATTCCTAAGTCAAAGTACAATTAAAGTTCATGAAATCAGTATTGTTTCAATCTTTGATGTCAGCCAGTAGTGCTCTTCGCAGCACCCGCAATGTGCCCAGTAATGACTCCTTCTGCAATTCGTATGGAATTACATGTATTGGTAACATATCGAAATAAGATTGTTGACTCTCTTTTATAAGACAGTTAAACCTACTACTATTGGAACTGTCTGGGTATCTTTCTTCCATATTGCTCTTGTTTCTGCCTACAGAAATGACTTTGTCTCTCTCTCTCTGTACGCAAGACACTGTAGTCACTGAGTGTGGTGATTTCAATGATCAATGTTACTTTTCTCTTCTTTTCATGGACCACTATATCCATTTTTCTAGCATCTATCTTTTAAACTGTTGGTAATGGGTGATCCCATGTGATGTAAACTTCATCATTTTCTATAATGCTTTTGGCTCATATTTCCAGTGTTTTTCAGCCACTTCAGTACCATAATGTTTGCACAATCCCCAGTGCAACAGTCTTGCCAGATTATTATGCCTTTCAGTATACCGTCCTCTGCCATTAGTATGTCACAGCCAGCAATGAGGTGTGCAACTGTTTCCAATTCTGTTTTACAAAATCTACATTTGAATGTTTCTCCCACATGTTCAATGAACTTTGTAAATCAGTGTGTACATAGCCCACTATCTTGAGCCGCCAATATTAACCTTTCATCTCTTGGTTTGAATTCACCTCTCCTTAACCATTCCTGTGTTCATTCTTAATCAACATGAGGTTTTTCCAGAAGTTTTCTATACTTGCAACTATATTTATGCATTTTACACATTTCTTGCCTTTTCATCTGGACCTTCACCTTATATTCTTTCTTTTGTTTTTTGGCGCATTCAGTCACTGCCTGATTGTTATCCACTGCAGGTTTGAGTTCCATTCCTGCTAGAAGCCGATGTGCTTCTGCTACCCTAAGCAAGGAAGTCATCTTAGATTTATTCTCCTCATGTTTCAAAACTTTCACTACTTTGGGTCTTGTGAGGTCAGCAGATATATGTACAGTCCCACGATTGCAGATATATACATGTAATCAATTTCAACTTTTCGGAGGCCCATCTCTCCTTCAGAACGGGAAACATATAATCTTGGTATTCACTGATTTTTATAAATCACCTGGTGAGCATGAAGCATCCTTCTTGTTTTCCTGTCTAATCTATCAACACATCTTGGGGCTAGTCAATCACTCCAAAACTGTTAAGTTAAAACAGGAAGAGCAAATTGGTTTATAGCTTGGATTTTGTTCCTAGATGTCAACACTGTTTTCAGGATTAATTTAATTCTTCTAAAGTATTCCTTACAAAGTTTTATTCACATTTGTTGTTTTATTGTTGATCCTTCATCAGTTCCCAAGTATTTATACATTTACTTTTGCTCAAGTTCTTTTCTGTCACATTCTTGCCGCAAACTGATGTTTTCTTGGTACTGCAATTTTTCTGCTTTAAAGGTTGCTTTTGAAGATTTATCAAGACCAAATGGCATTCTTATATCATGTGAAAAAGTTTGACAACTTGCAGTTGTACTTTCAGTTCCTCATCTGATGAAATACACAGTTTTAAATCATCAACAAAGAGAAGATGAGAAGTCTTTGCACTTTACTGTTTTCTAGGAGCCAAATTATAGCCATGTCCTAAGCTGTTGAGTAGACAGCTTAATGGGTTAAGGGCAAGACAGAACAGCAGCAGTGACAGGGAGTCACCCTGAAATATCCCCCTTTGAATTTTTGTGCCTGGAATAGTAATTTGTCCTTCTTCATGGCTTAATTGCAAAGTGGTCTGCCACTGTTCATGGTCACTGTAATGTAGTCGATCAGTGTAGAGTGTATCTTATACATTTTTAAGCACTCTTTTATCCATGAATGTGGGATACTATCAAATGCTTTTTTGTAGTCAGTCCATGCCATACTTAGATTCTTCCCCTGTTTACACTTCCACTATGACTTTATTTAACAAAAGGTAATATTTTGTTCCATACGACTTTCTTTTATTACCCTTTTCTTCTACTGCCATAATTGAGTTTTCTTCTAAATGACTATAAACTCTGTCGGCATCAATTCCAGTGTATAATTTTATACATTGTTGGAAGATAAGTTATTGGGCTATAGTTTTTAGGGTAGCTTGCAGGTTCTCTCTTAAGTAGGAGCATTGTTTTTCCTGTTTTTAGCCAGGTTGGTGTCTGTTTGGGGTACGCATATAAATAGTTCTAACTCATAGCTAAATCTTTGTGCAAAGATGTTAATACTTTTAACCAGAAGTTAGGTACTGCATCTGGGCCTGGGGTTTTCCAATTAGAGGCTTTTCTTAACTTTGTTTCAATCTCTCTGGCTGTTACATTCATATCCTGTACCTTTAAACTTCTTATTCTTTCTTTTACTTCTATCCTTTTAGCATATTTATGTTCCACAGTATCTTCATAAATACTTCTCCAAAGTGTATCTATTTCTTCTTCTTTTTTTTGGTGGTCTTTCAATTCCTTTACCTTGTTTCCCAATTCTCTATAAAACTTTTTTGGGTCATCAATAAATAGTTTATTTTTTACTTTTCCTTTCATTTATCTGCGTATCGTCTACATTTTTCCACCTGTGCTTAGATTTTTAATTTATTATTTGCGATTAGTGCATGATGGATCCTGGTCTTTTCTAATACTGCGCATTGCTTTTATCACATCTATCTTTCTTCAGTATAACTTACTGATTATAACGTCAAGATGTTTTATGGTAACTGCCTGAAAATGTCATTAAATAAAACTGGTAATTTTATAGTTCATACCCGCAAACTGGAACATTACAGCATCGACTTAGGAAATGCAAATCTTCTTTCATCCTAAGAGTAAAAACAAAAATGTTCATAGGTACATAGGTGGGTGCTAGGCTATCTGCCTGAAGGCATTTATAAGCCTAGCCAGAATGTGTTGGCTTTCGCCGCTCCCTTAGATTAGTTCCCTGTGCCTCTGTCCAGCAGCGCCATTGAAGTGATTCCCGGGGTAAACTTTCTGTTTCCCATCCACTCGTCAAGGTTTTACTTGAAGAGCATTAGCGAGGAGCTCTGCCTAATGTAGATTGTAATCTTATTCCAAAGCATGTCTCTTCTATCTTGACCTTCAGCCTCTCACAAAATAACCACTGTCCCTTAAATTCCTTGTTGAAGAAGCTGTCCACTTATGCTTTGTTAATGAGGTCAATAAAAAGGCAGAATCATACATGTCCACAGCTAGTGGGGTTTGGTTTCATTAGCCTAAATGTAGTCATAAAAACTTAAAAAGTAAAAAATCATGGGCATTCAGAAGCCATGTAGCTGAAACAGTTGCTGTCCTTAAGGGGTCATTTGCATATATCCCATGGACCTCCAATACAGGAGGTTTAAGCTATCGCACTATGAACAGTGTAACTGTGCTGGATTTCTTGCAGTTTTTACTGAATGGTGTGTCTGTGTAACCTTTTTTTGTATTCAATGTCAGTGGCACAACAGGTAGCATGCTTGCTTTTAGTGAAGAAGGCTGTGGGTTCTTTTCCCACACCAAGTAGATTGATTGCTGACACTGCAGTGAAGCATAAGGGGTGCTGCACTTCTGAATGCATCATCCTTCAGATGAGATGTTAAGCCAAGGTACCATCTGCTTGTGTTGGTGGTAGATCATGTTGATGTAAAGGATCCCATGGCACCTATTGAAAAGAACAGGGGGTTGTTTTATTATGGGGTTGCTGGATGGCATAATGGTTAAGATATTTACCTTACAAACAGAAAGTGTAGGGTTTGATTCTAAAATGGGAGAATTGGCTAGGCTTAAAATGGTCCAAAAGGGTAGTTAGCAGTACTAAACTATGAACCCATAAGATATAACTATTCCAGGCTTGCTTTATATTCTCTTTTTGGCTTTTTGACACTAGCATTATTTTATTTATTTTATTTGCATTTGTTAATCAAGCTAGAGCACTGATTTCCATGAAATTTTTTTAGACTCATCCCAGGAGTGGTGTCTGGTTAAATTACTTGCTCAAAGTCACACAGTTGACAATGGAGGCTGAGGGAATCAAACCCTGGATCGCTTGACCACAGGAAACAGCTTGCTAACAGCTCATTAATCCTGTACACCAACTGCCAGGCAAACCTTACAACAAGACCCTCTGAAACTTTCACTAAAGCCTTATTCTTCTGCCCTCCCAAGTTATGAAGTTCATCGCCAGTTCAGATTCCAACATTTACATTTACTTCTCTCATTTTAGTGACAGACTCTTCACAAATGCTATTTTTTCATGGTTGATTGTATTGAGTATAATACTATACCACATTTTCTGCATTATATTTTTATATAATTTAAATATTTTTATTTATGATTTAATTATGTCTTGTACTATATGACTAGTTTTGTAGTAACCTCCTGTGTAAATTTTATTTATTCTTCTAATTTAGTTGTGTGAATATTTCTTTAATTTCTGTAACAGGTCATAGCTAAAAATGGGACTTGGACACAGTCTACGTACCTAAAATAAATGAAATATAACTGCATCCTTCTTTAGTGAGGAATTTTTGATTTGATGAGCACTACAGCTGTACCCAGAAATATACAGTATGCTTTCAACAGCAAGACATAGGCCTCCACCACAAGCATGTTTTGTGGGCTCAATGCTTTTTCACTTCTGCACAATTTAAGATGTTATACTTTATTACTAGTTCTCAAAGACATCGGTTAAACAGGTCTTTGTGTATGTGAGTAACTTTCAAATTTCTTTACATGTCAGTATTTGGTCATCTGTAGTTACAGTACCTGTATTTAGGCTGCTTTTGCTGTTGAGTGCCACATGTTAAGCCCTCCCTGTGGCCACATAAATTGTAGTTTCCTAGGTGGAGATGTGCATTACTGTGCTGTGAGGTGCACGTCTCTTCAGCATATCACTGTATTTGCACGTTTTGATTGCTGTCTCATAATGATATCTAAAGGGATCCCTCGGTTATGATAGACCGTGAGCTCTTAGACCAGTGTATTTACCTGTCTGAGATTAAATTTTTTTTCTTTGTTTATTATGATTCATTATGTGGCAACTGTGTTTTGTTGGTAAAGCTAAATATTTGTACATAGGGACATCAGAACAACATTCAGTACATGGGAACCTGGTTTACTTGTTGACTTTCTAAATAGTCTTCAGTAACATCAAATTGCACTACTTTTTTGGGGGGGAGGTGGGAATCCATTCATTATCTGTTGTTATAGAATGAGTTTAAACTCAAGTATTTCATAGAATTGGATTGCCAGAGAACATGTCTTATTTCCAAATACTCTCTGGCTTTCTCTTCCTGAATCAGATGAACTGTACTGATAGTCAAACTAGGGAGTGAACAAATCTTTTAAATATGGCCAAAACTTGCTTCTTGATACATATGCAGAGTTCTTTACAAGAAGCTTACTTAAACATCAAAGACCTCCTAAACACAAACACAAGCATACTTCACATAATACATCCTCTCCAAACATAATACACATAATATATCACACACCAGTGTCTCACCAGTCAAGCCCCTTAGGCATAACACAAAAACAAACAGCTTAGTCATAGGTGACTCAGTTGAGAGATACACAGATATCCCTCTCACCCCGTTGGATAAGAAAATGTCACTGTCAGCTGTCTGTCAGGTGCCAGGATCCACCACATCACACACACACTCAAGTCTCTTAACAACAGGCACTGTTATGACTCCATCATAATCCATGTTGGTGTGAATGACTTGAGACATACCTCCCTGGACTATATGAAGAGAGACATGACTGAGCTCTCGGATTATGTGTCTCAGGCAGGTATGTCCCTAGCCTTAAGCAGCATTTTGCCATCACCTAGTATGATACCTCAATACAAACAAAAAATGATCGACTTCAACAATTGGCTTAGTTTCTGGTGTCATTCAAAGGGGATCCAGTATCTGTCAGCCTGGGATGACATGGCTGACAAAACACGATGCTTTGCCAGAGATGGTCTTCATCTGTCACCACTGGGATTTCAGTTACTGGCTAAGGCTCTTGCCATCCCATAGTGCCTTTTTTAAGCAATGTCACAAGAACAAAATTTCTGACGTAAAAATACCCTCTAAAAACAATCTCAAGGTTATGCTACTAAACACTAGGAGTCTAAACCAGAAACTGTACTTACTGGAAACAGTTCTCACCCTGGAAGATGCTGACATTTGTGCAGTCACTGAGACCTGGTTTAAGGCTGTGGCGAGCACCCCAGCTATACCAGGTAACATTTCCTTCCACACATTCAGAACACAAACTGAAGGCATGAGAACTAAAGGAGGTGGTGTATCAATATTCATTAAAGATAAATACACCTCTAGACTGGTTAAACAGCACAGTTCCCTTGAATTACTTTGGGTGCAGTTGACTGTAGGTAAGACCCATCTTCAGGTCATTGCCAGCTATAGGACCCCTTCCATGAATCAGGACATCCACTCAGCCCACTTGGATCTACTTGAGTCAATCAAGATACAAACAAACATCCTGGCTTAGGATGACTTTAATTACCCATCCATAGACTGGGTAAAGTATACGTGTTCTAACTCACTTGCCCAAAGGTTACTGGACTTCGTTAACTCCAATGCCCTGGGCTAGCTGTTTGACATACCCACAAGGGTCTAAAGTATCCTGGACCTGGTGCACACCAACATGGGGGACTGTTGCACAATGTGGCCATCCCTGGTGAGATCTGACCACAAATCTGTCTCGCTAGAAGTAACTATAACACAAGACAAACCCCCCCCCCCCAGCAACAACTAGACTAAAACTTCTCCAAGGCCAATTACAACTTCTTATGTGACGGGATAAATAGCTTCATAGCCCCTCCTCCACTGATGAACAGACACCTATGCTGAGTTATACACTAATGCTTTATATAAGCACCTGTACAATTGTATTGACTCTGCCGTACCTGATAGAACCAAAGCAATATCTTCAAGGAAAAACAAACCTGCCTGGTGGATAACTGCCATTAATGAGCTGTACAATAGGAGAAAAAAATTGCTGTCTAAGAGTAGGAAGGAACAGTCTCAAAATTGGAAACACTCCCTCCTCAACTTAAACAAACAAATAAGACTCATAGTGAAGTCTTCCAAAGCTAACTACAAATCCAAATTAGCTCTCTAACTAAGGACAACCGCGAGGCATTTTTTAGTTACATCCATAATCTCAAAGGTAAGGCCCAGATTTGGGCTGAACTGGTAGTTAATGGTACTACATATACAGAACCTGTGGATATAGCAAACCTGCTGGCTGACAGGTTCAATGAAAACTTCATCAACCTGTCCCCACCACATATACCCCAAAGGATCCCGATCACCTATCCCTGCCTGGTATCTCCAAGGAGCAGGTCTTAAATACCCTCTCCAAGGCCAAAAATACAGCCTCTATGGGGGGGCCAGACAACATCCCAGGCTGTGTTCTACATGGATTAAAACAGGAATTAGCATCACCATTGAGCACACTTTTCAATCACAGCCTAAGCACTGGCTTCA
>NC_056746.1:1413670930-1413698430 GCF_019279795.1 Protopterus annectens | reverse complement strand
TGTCTGTTGCATGCATGCAATGCTGACCTCTCAGATTTAAGTAACTGTGAGCTACACCATGCACTACAGTGGCCTACTGCTCTGTGTAAAGTGACTTGGATGAAATCCATTTATCCTAATCCAGAGGTTATGGTTCTGTCTCAGACAAGAATGGATTGCTGTTTGCAGGTGAGAGGTGAGTAATTGCTTCTAGTGAAGGTAAAGGTGATCAGAAAATTGACCACTGAGTTGACACAGCATTGGCTGTGGTTTGAAATGGGAACTGAATCCTGGGAGCACTCTCAATTTACTGTTCAGTTTATGTCCCTAAATTATTCTCTGGTTGTCAGCTTTGAGTATTGTCTGGAAAGATGAAATTATAGATACAAGTGAAACGATTGTGATTACTCTGTGGGGCAGCTAGGCTAATACTCCATGGTGGACTGATGAGCTCAGGAATCCGGAAGAATCTCAGAGCATAGCCATTTCTCTTCCATGTTAAGATTAATCAGTTATGGTAGCCTGGCACCTTCTGATGATGCCCTTTAAGTAACTCCCACTGAAGGTGTGCCAGCCATGGTTCACTGGGAGAAGTCAAAAAAGAAATCCAGCACAAGGGAAGATAAAAATTCTTAGAAGTTTATTGTGGCAAGCCCCATAAATAGAATATCCATAGCAAACCAGTTTCGGCTGAAAGTTCAAGCCTTCTTCAGTGCAACAAAATATATTCATTAGAGCAAACCCTGATTACTGCTTATATATACACAGATTAGCCCAAAAGGGCTTAATACCTTAATTGAAGTGATTCATCAGTTAGTCAGTTGATCCAAATCAAAAAGTTAGCTTAACTCATTCAGGCCTGGTTTAAATAGAGCACCTAGCCTGATTATCCAGGAAGATTCCTTATTATTTAATATATTATGCCATCCAACTTTGGATGTCCTGTTCATTTGTATTTTATCTATGATAGTAAGGGTGAATTTAGCAGTTTTGTATGTTAGAGTGTGTTTGTAACGGGCGTTTGAGATCCTTTTGTTTCTAATTTCACTTAAGTGCTCACTAATTCGGTGTCTGAAAGGTCTGGACGTTTGTCCAACATAAAATGAGGAACAGAAACAAGTGGCCAAATAGATAATCCAATCACTGCTGCAATTACCAAAACATCTTATTTGGTAAATTTTGGATGCATTACAGCTAGTACATTCCTTGGTTTGAAGTATGTGTGAACAAGCACTGCAATGACCACAAGGAACACATCCTAGTAGTGTGTCACCAAATAGAGTTTTCTGTAAAGTAATAGGTGGATTATAGCGTTTATAATAAGTTAAGTGTGAATTAATAGTTCTACCTCTATCGTAAGAAAATGAGCACCTAGAATTGAGTAGTCCATTCAGTTGGTCATGGGCAAGCAGAACGTCCCAATGGTTATTAATAATGTTTTTAAACCTATAGGTGTTAGCCCCAAAAGTAGTAACTAGCCTGATGGGTTGTGAATTGGGAGAAGGCCACAAAGCAGACCCAGAGCATATTTGTTTGATTATTTATTTATGTCTGTATTTATTTTCATTTGATAATCAAGGAGTTTGGCTGGATTTCACACAGGATGTCCAAAGAATATTGGTGGAAAAACAGAAGTGTAGTTTAACTATCTCAGCTGTGAACCTCAACAGGGCAAGCAGTTTTACAAAAAGAGAGAGATGGATTTTTATTAATGTTTCTTACTTGTATTGGTATGATACATATACAATAAATGATGCAAACATTTGTTGGATAATTATGATTCGAGTATCTAGTTACACTCTGACTTTACATTCCATTTTTGCAGAGATCAGAAGGGCTGTAATTACTCCTTCCCAAAACAGGTACAAATAAAACTATGACTCATAGCCTTGAAGAGTTTATACCAAGCATTCTATGTTGTAATACCCAGTCATGGTACAGAAATGCCTAAAAAAATGAAACAGTGGCAGGGTATGGGTAATTTACATTTTAGTCATGGTTAAGGAGCCCTTGTTGGATCATGAAGAGCAGCCTGAATGCCAAAGGTATAACCCCACCACAGTGTGGCTAAATATATGAACTACTCACAACTCTGCCACTGTTGTACTGCTTTTATACAATATTATTACATTAAAAACATGTCATTATATAATTCATACATGGTTTTCTGATCTAACTGTGCTATTGTTTGGGCTGGTGTAATAGTTAAAGTGTATACCCCATTAACACAATATACAGGGTTTGATTCTCACCTTTTGAAGTAAAGTTAGCCAGGCTTAAAGTGGTCCACAGAGACGGTTAACCTACAAATTACTTACAAATCTATGTGAGTCAATGGGGATATCTTTTTACAATGCATTCTGCATGTGCCCACCTACGTCCGTACCCTTGCAGTATATTGTAAGAATGCAATTTGTACTACTCTAGTGTGGTCGCTGTATATTGCACTAATGAAGTAGTTTAACACACAGAAAGGGAGCATTTGAAGTTAGATTAATGAAAAGTATGTTAAATTTATATTCACTTTGAATTTGCGGTGATGCTGTTTAAAGTTTAACCCAAACTTAAAATTGTTTACCAATTAGCAATTATTAAAAATGGCAATTATTTTTATTGATATTTTTGGTAGTCACATTGATTTCTGCTTCATTGAGGTTTTGGAAAGTGTTGGTGGGATATAATACATTCTGGCTTCCATTTTTAGTGCAACACACGTCAATGGGAAGTAAAACCTATCCATCCTGTAATGCACAGTATGCACCATCTTTTTGAAGCTGTTAAGGTTATTATAATTCTTTAATTCTTTTGGATTTGCCTACAGATCTTTGATATAGCAAAAGAAACATGAGTTACAGGTCTGCCTTAGTGGTATATAATGATAAAGCTCTGTCTATGACCATGCAACCTGAGTTCAGCTAGCATACGAGGTGCTGGTCCGACCCAGGAGGGGGGAATGCGAATAAGCAGTTTCACTAGCTCCTTACACTGGGGAGGAAGGGGTGGTCTCAGTCAGCTGCCTGATAAAATAAGTGGCTGAATGGCCGGGTACATAGGCCTGGGAATTTTGGACTGGTTTTTGTAGCTGTCAAAAGGCAGGCATGGAGGAGTGTGCTTATGTCAGAGGGAGAGCATAGGATGTCTCTGTGGTGATGCAGATGCCTATGTCTTCCAAAAGGGACAGAGTAGTTCCTGGCACAGGGCCAGGCAAGGCATGTCATCATTGGGACATGAAGCAGACCGGTTTAGGTCCTGAAGACCTCTATCAATGCAATGTTTTTTTTTACATTGATAAATGTCTTCAGGATTGAAACCAGTGTGCTTTATGTTTAAATAAAAAAAAGATTGGAATCCTCTTTAGTGCTAGCCGTCTGTGCTTTCTACTGTGTTTAATTTTGGCCTTTGCACTTGCCATCCATGCGTGGCTTTTCCTGAATTTCATATGTCATCATTGGGCCCTAGTCCTGGGGAGGTCACTCTTAGCTGGGCCAAAGGAAAAGGATATCCATCTCTGGTAGAACAGCAGCTGTAGGTAGATGAGTGGTGGCAGAAATAACTAACACGGCTGCATTAATGGCAACTTTCCCACATAGCTCGCCCCCTTTACTGTAGTGGGTACTTCCCTAGTATGGGGGAATTAACGGACTGAATTTGACTTGGAAACTTGATAGTCAGCAGGCATAGGGGAAAAAATCTCCCAGAAAAATAAGAAGCTAAGTTTGATTTCTCTGTAGGTACATGGCTGTGTGTGTATTTTGACTTTATTTAGTGGACTGATGCCACATTTTGGCCCTGAGATCACTAAGTTATGTACAGACAGGAATCTTTCCCTGTCGCTGGGTTAGCTGCCTGGCTGGTTTCTAAGGAATTGTCCTAATACTTGCAGAAAAAGCTCAGTTAAGGCAAGACCTGACCAAGTGAGACACTGTAGTTGAGACAGGATTTTGTGCAGAGATGTTTCATTGTTATTCACTGGCGCCACCCATTTTGTGCAAGTGCCCTTTCAGGCCACGATGGCCTGCCTCAGCGGTGCTAATGAAAAGCTATTGCAGTTGCTGGTCATGCAGTCTAGAATAATCATAATTCCCCCACTCATCTAGTTTGCCTAATTATCAGGAAACTCATGTGGTTTAGTGCACCTGCTGAGTACCTGCAGACTAATTATCATGTGTGGTCAGTATGTCAGCCTTTTGGATTCTGTTGCCCCATGGTCTAAGACTAGATGATACAGTGTAGTTACTTCCCTTTCCATCACTCATAAAGAGCAGCTTAGTTGACAGCTGAGGCACTTACACCCTTATTTTTCAGAAGCATGCGTGTAGTATGATACATTTAACTGCTTGTTTTTATTTTTGATAAATTTTTTGTGGTAGCTGTTTTAAGTCATGGTCAATGTCTTCACTGAGGTATTGCCACTTAGGATACAGCACTCTTGATACACCACATTAACTTTATTGCTGGACAAGAAGGATTTTATTGTGCTGTCACACTGCTGGCAGATATTTGTGTCATGTAGTAAATAATAAACATGTATAATAGGGCTTCATTTCTGAGAATGCCTTTCATGCAACAGTCATTAGTCTTCCTGACCAGTGTGTGCCTGGGGCCATCACATTAACAAGCAGAAACAACAATATACTAAACGTAGTATGATAAACTGCTTTCAAAGCAGGAAACCAAACTGGCTCAATTACTACACCACCATTTTTTGTGCTTATTGTTTTAAGCAGAAAGAACAGCAAACCCTCTTGAGTTCTTAAGCAGTCTGAATAGGATAAATGCAGTGGACTGTATCAGTGAGACTGCATTAGCAGTAAATCCAAAGCATATACATTAGATCAGTCTGTTTATGATTAGTGCATACTTTAACTTACACATTATCATCTTTATCCAGCAACTCCTCTCCATCTCTGGCAATAAGCAGAAAACAAAAGAGGGATTTGTAAAGACCCTCAGAAAATACCAGCCACAAACCGACTTGAAATGTCTTTGAGGAAGACCTAAACACAGAATCCCAAACCCCTATTTTCTTTGCTAAATGTTGTCCCCCTCTGGACTTTAACAATTTGTACATGTGGACAAAGTCTTTTGCTAAGTTGCCTTACAGTATATTGTTTCATTTTAGTCTGGTACTATGGCTGTTTCAGTTTTATTGCTGTACACAGGAAAAGATCATTTTTGGGAGCATGGTTTAATAAAAAAGTTTGCAAGTTGTTTTATTAAAAAATGGCCCAAAAACATAAGGAAGGGCAAGCAGGAAAATACATTGCAGCACTTGACTCATTAAATGCCATGATGTCTACCAAACATCAGCAAATACCTTTAACATCTTCATTATGTTACAGTTATTGTAAAAAGTGTAAATAGTTGCTAGTTGTTATTAATTAATTTTTGTGTATTTATGTAATGTTTACTTGAAATGTTTTCACGTTTGTTCCTATTATTACTTCTCAAGAAGAACGATTTTTTGAAAAAACATTCACAAACACAAAAGGGTACAACAGCCGTAGTAATCAGACCGTCACTAAATCAGATTCAGATCGGTATATTAGGTTGTTGTGCTGTGCATGGTCATGTTCAACTGACGGGAAGAATATTTTACTTTCAGCTCTTTTCACTTCATTAGCAAAGCACTGAATGGAAAAAGCATACAAATCACCCAAGGCCATAAGTGCTATAATTAATAAACACTGCAGCGAATCTTCAACAGAATCACCTGAGCAGCTAACTCTTTTTACAGCTGTTAATTTGTCGATTAGTATTCATTGAATATCTGCTTCTCATATTATGAGCTGATTTTTAACAAATCCTTCTCTATTAAATAGCTCAAGATGTCATTTTCGAACAAGGTCAGTGCGGTGCAGAAATAAAAACAATACAGCTTGTTAAGACAGAGATCCATGGGGAATCTGATACTTTTATAGTGTGAGGAGGCTAATTTGACTCCTAACAGCATGATGTGCAGGGAGGACAAAGACAAACTACAAACTAAAATCAAGCTGTTTTCAACACGTACGTTTCAGTGGTCCTTGACTGTAGTACTTTATAGAAATATAAAGATAAGGCTGAAGAAAACTAATCGGATCATAAAATGCTAAGAAAGCAGTACATTGCACTGTCAACTGTAATGTGACCTAAGAGACTGGCTGATAGGTAAATGATTTCACGCCAGATTAAACAATCATTCTGTGGAGCATTTTGATATATATGTAGTACCCCATGTCTGTTTTCATCAAAACTACTGACAGTGCATTTATGCTACCATAAAACAATTGAAAACCATTAAGATGAGAAACTTCTAGCATACAACCCTTTGGGTTCAAGTGTTCATTTTGATCACATGATTTTAGCCTGTATACCTTTTGGATATACGTTTGGATACAAGCACTTACCAAATGCATGTTGGTTCACATGGCCATTTCTTTAAGTATACTACTAGCAAAACTTTCCCTTTGTTGAGCTGTATTGTTTGTTAACTTTGTTTGTTTGCTAAACTGTGGACAACATGCTGACTCATTAGTAAGATCTTTGCTTTGCCGCCGTATAGTGAGGGGTTCAGTCCTGACTTCTGGTCAATGTCTTTTAGTAGTTAGTATTTTCTCCCTGTGACTGTATAGTTTTTTTCTATGTATTCTGTCTTCCTTCCTTATCCTCAAAGCATGCTCATTAGTTATCTTTATTAAAATGGTGTGTGTGTGTGTGTGTGTGTGTGTGTGTGTGGCTGAAAAGCTGTCTGTAGCATGGTCCGCCACACTTACCTGGTTAGGAGATGATTGTTTTAATATCTCAGGATTTTTAGCCTTTCATTTTGTTTTATTTTGTTTTTTTTTTGCATAGTTGGCCAGATTCAGAAAATACTTCATTCATTTGCAGGGAGGCTTTCTTCTGTCTGGTGGTAACACAGAAATACCAGAGTGAATACTGGGTGTAGACAGCATGTGACTTGTGCTTCCACTGAAGCAAGTGCCACATTATACAATTCCTCCTCTAAAACGTGCACGCTGATTGGCAGCCCCACAGCGGCGTCGTTAATAATCTCAATACAATAAGCGTCCGGTTCCGGGACTTTTCCGTTTTCCGTTATATGATTGTCTCGCCATGTTAAAAGAGTTAACATAGCGATATATTACAAAAACTTAAAAGACTCTCAAAGTTTTTTTTTTCTCTTATGTTTAAAGCTAAATTCCTTTAACATAATAAAATAGCAAAAGCGTAGCAAAAACTGTAATCTCTCTTGCGCTGTTTTTTAATTTGTCTTTTACAATGGGTTTATACGAAAACAAATTAACATAAAATTTAAACTGAGATCTCAAAATAAGTAGCTTAGATCCTGTCTCTATTTATTGCTAACATAAAAAGCATAAAACTTAAATACAGAAAAGCAACGGAGTTCTTATCTCTCCTTGCGTTTTTGCCCACAGTTCTGATCTCATGATTACTGAGGCGCGTCGGACGGCATCAGCCATCGCCGCTACACACAGCCAATAACGAGCCACATATATGCCTCATCACTGTACTCCAACAGTGTCAGAGCACCTCTGCAGAAAGTGCATGTATTAGCAGTATAAATCATAGTTCTAGCAGCTCCATGGCCATTTAGCTGTTACCACACAATGACAGTCACTTGACATCAGCTTAATGTCTTGTTGCTGGACACAGTCTGTCACTCTGTTGCCATGTGACTTAGCGTAGCTCACCCATCTCAGTAACTGTTACGAAGGATTCTGTTTGGATATTTCTGAAACATATTTTGAGCATTTTCTGTACATCTCAACAAAATGTACCATTGAACTTCAAGGGTACTTCTCCGATTCTGCCTTAGACTCTCAGCTGTCCTCTGAGTTAATCATCTGCCCATACCTACTCAGTCAGTAAATAATAAAATTAGCGATCGTACCAGCCTCAGTGTGCTATTAGTACATGGATAGTTTGGCTTTAGCCAAATAATGTTTCTGTTAATTACATATTTATTTTTCTAGGAATAAATCCTGGCCTTGCCAGTTAATGTACATGCTCCATTTTTAAAGCATCTTATTTTGTCAAAGAGCATGTGACCACTAAAACCCAAACAAATAAAAGCAGAGTCTTGGCAATTTCTTCACAGCTTTACTGAAGATACAATTTTTTAATGCTTAGAATTTTAATATATAAAATTCCAATTTTCCTACAGGCTTGAAAACATAGTTACATAAAATAAGACCCCTGTATGTCATTGTGAAAAAACAAATTATGAGTCCCGTGATTGTCCACGAGACAATGTTGTTAAATGAGCAGAAGGTATTCGGTCATATCCACCATTAGGCACCACTGAACTCAGTAGTTTTTGAGAGCTGTTTCAATGGGAAGTCTACTTATTTTAATATTTTATTTAAAAGTTTGTTAGAACAGCTAACACTTTTGCAGTACATTCAGGTGTCAGTAAGTCAGAAAATGAACATACAGTGTAATGAATAAATATCCTATGAGTGCTTCCCCCTAAAGTTTAAATATGCCTCTGGGTGTACTAGAAATACATTCAGACGGTAACTATACATGCCAGTCTTAATTATGTAGTGTGAATATCATGAAAGTGTGAGACACGTGACAAGCAGACAAAATGAATAAGAGAGGAAATACACAACGTGAAGAAATCAAGTGTAGCATTGGATTTAATGTTTGCAAACTATAGAGCACCATAAATTATTATGCATTTCTTTTACCCCCATTCCACATTTCTGGAAACCCTGGGAAACATAAAGGTCCTACCAAACACCCTAATATTGGGTGATTTCAATTACCCAAACATTAACTTGGAGAACTACTCAAGTACTAACTCCCTTGCCCAACATTTCCTAGAAGTTACAAACTCAAGCGCCCTGGTTCAACTGGTCAACACTCCCACCAGAGGTGACAATTTATTGGACCTAGTCATCACCAACATGGGCAACTGGTGTTCCACACCGGAGATCAACCCCTTGCTGGTTAGATCTGACCATAAACAAATCACTTTGGATATCCATATTCCTCCCCCACCTCCGGACAAGGAAACCACCATAAAAAACTTTTCAAAAGCAAACTTCACGTTACTTAAGACCTTGGTGGAAAGTTTCAAAGCCCCCATGCTGCAGGATAGCACTGTCCAAGCTGCAAAATCTTTTACTAATGCATTCTATGGGCACCTACAAGAATGCATGGATCATGCCATCCCAAGCAAAACCAAGACTCACTCCTCCAAGAAAAGGAAACCAGTCTGGTGGACTCCTGCCATAAACAAGCTATACAACAGAAGGAGGAAACTAGTACAGAAAAGAGTAAAATCCCAAGAAGGGAAGACATCCCTGATCAGTATCAGCAAGAAACTACGATCCCTCATAAAATCATCCAAGGCAAGCTTTGAAAGAAAACTTGCCAAGAACTCCAAAGATAACCACAAGGCATTCTTTAGCTATGTCAAGAATCTAAGTGGCAATTGGTGCAGAATGGCACAAAATACACTGAACCAACCAATATCATCAACATCCTGGCAAACAGGTTCAGCGCAAACTTCACCCCCAAAAGGGCCCATAACCATACCAGAAGAATGTAGAGTCCCTGAAATCACAAGCACTCAGGTTAAAACAGCCCTCTCCAAAGCCAAAAACACAGCATCAATGGGACCGGACAGTGTCCCAGGCTGTGTCCTACACAAGCTCAAAGAAGAACTAACCCCTCACCTAAACACACTGTTTAAACTCAGCCTCACCACAGGCTTCATACCCATAGAGTGGTGCACAGCAACGGTTATTCCGCTCCACAAAGGTGGAGCCACAACAGGCCCCGGGAACTATTGCCCTATAAGCCTGACTAGCTTGATCTGCAAAGCTATGGAGCGCATCATCATGGAACTCATTAACAGAGACATTGGGAACCTCCAAACATTGGACCCTACCCAGTTCGGCTTTGTTAATGGCAGATCATGCCTCCTAATCCTGGTGGACTTCTTTGAGACAGTTACTAAGGCTATAGATGAGGGAAAGGTGGTACACACAGCCTACCTAGACCTTGCTAAGGCCTTCTACACCATTCCCCATTCTGGTATTATAAACAAGCTCACCAGCCTGAACACAAACCCCTACGTCACAAGATGGGTTGCCAACTGGCTCATAGATAGAACCCACATGGTGAGAGTTGCAGGAGCTAGGTCCGACTCTAAACCAGTTACAAGTGGCGTTCCCCAGGGCTCAGTCCTAGGACCCCTCCTGTTCGGCATATACTTCTCAGAGGTACAGGCAAGCACAGGAGGACTATCGCTGACCAAGTTCACAAACGACTGCAAACTAAGGGCTATAATTGACTCTCTGGCTGACACAGACACCCTCTAAAAAGGTCTCATTGAGACGGATACCTAGTGTCAAAATTATGGCCTCAAGCTAAATGCCAAAAAGTGCATAGTCATCCCCTTTGGAAAAAATAAAGTACCCACAAACTACCACATAGGTGGTAGTCCCCTAAATATGGAAGACGTAATAAGGGATCTGGGGACCCAAGTAGATAGTAATCTCACCTTTGATAATCACATTGTCAAAGTGGTTAGAAAATCCTTCTACGTGGCCCACCTAATCACAAAAGGGTTCACATCCAGATCAAAAGAGGTCACTGTGCCCTTCTTCTCATCACTCATCAGACCCATCATAGAGTACAACGACCTATTTGGGATGTACCTTACAAGACACTTGCAACAGCTGGAAAGATCACAGAAGTACCTCACCAAGAGGATCACTGGCCTCAAACAGATGCCCTATGCAGCTCGACTGAAGAAACTCCAGCTGTACTCTGTTGCATACCGCCTACTCAGAGGCCTGACATACAAGGCCACGTCCAACCCAGAATTGATGGACATGCTCCACCTAAAGAAAACCTTATCCCCTTGAGCCACACACTCTAGGGATCTAAATCTCACCACAGCAATAAATAGGACGTGCTGGAGGGATAGATTGCTGTCCCAGAGACTTCCCATGCTTTGGAACAAGATTCCAATCTACATTAGGCAGAGCTCCTTGCTAACACTCTTCAAAAGAAGCCTTGATGATTGGATGGGAAACAGGAAGATTACCCCGGGAATCACTTCAGTGGCTCTGCTGGACAGAGGCACAGGGAACTGATCTAAGGGGGCGGCGAAAGCCAACACATTCTGGCTAGGCTTGTAAATGCCTTCGGGCAGATAGCCTAGTACGTACCTATGAACTAATTCATTTTCTTCAAGAAGGGCACCAAAGCAATGGACAAGGGCAAAACTGTCTCTCTTAACCTGGCCAAAACATTCGACACAATACCCAACTCAAGCATTGTAAACTTATGAAATTAGATATAAACCCCTATGTCACTCACTGGATAGCCAGCTAACTCAAAGATAGGACCCAAGAAGTTAGGATAGAGAAGTTTACCTCTACAAGAAGGCCAGTCACTAGTAGAGTTATTCAATACTTGGTGTTTGGACCACTCCTTTTGGCAGCTGCTTCTCTGAAGTCAAGGCCAACATAAAGGACCTCTGGATGTCCAAGTCTGCCGATTATTGCAAACTAGACACAGCCATAGAATCCCTTAAAGGCTCAAATACCCTCCTAGGAAGGTATGACACAAACTGATAACTGGTGCCAGAGCCACTGTCTAAAACTCAGTCCAAGAAATGCATAGTAGTATCCTTTACAAAGACAGCAACCCCTGAACACTTAACACGCTGATAATACATCCCCAAGAGTAAACCCACTGGTCATGGATTTAGAAAACCATATGGACAGTAATCCAGCCTTTGACTATTGTGTGTATAGTAGTAAAAAAAATAATTCTCTATTGTGTAACTCATAAGCACAGGTATGCCATCTAGGTCTAAGAATGTCAGTGTGCCTCTGTAATCAGACTTCATCATATCAATCATTGAGTACAACACCCCCTTTATCGTGTACCTGATCAGCCATATACAACAACTGGAGTGTCCATAGAGGTTCCTCGCCAAAAGAATACAGGAAATAAACAACATGTCTTACATGGATCACCTCAAAGCACAGTCCCAGCACTCGGTCTCAGTCTCCTGCAGACAGCTAAGTGGTGATCTATGCCTGGACTACAAAATGTCATCTGATCCCACTCTGATGGACCTGTTGTGCATCCACAAAACAAACAGCATCAGAATCACCTGATCTAAGGATCTAAACCTTGTCTACAACATAAATAGGATATGTTGGAGGGGCAGGTATATGTCTGGAGACTACCCATTCTCTGAAATAGGCGCTATCCATGTGAAGCAGAATTCTTCCCTAACCCAATTCAGCATCACTTGGATAAGTGGATGGGAAATCAAAAATTTGCCCCTGGTTTGGTACTTTTGTCTGTTAGAGACGGCCTGTAAATGCTTGAGCACCCATGCCCATGGCAACATATACCCCTTAAAATAACCCTGTGTTATCAAAACTTGTCCGATACATTTAGGAGGCATAACTAGGCTTAAAAAAAACACCTGGAACTGTTAGATTGTTGACCTAATAATAACTCATGAACCTATAATACTAACCTTATCCTATGGGAGCCAAATTCTTGCCTGTCACTCAGTAGGTATAATGCATAGCCCTGGAAGGAACACAAGATCACCTCAGGATACACACACACACACACACACACACACACACACACACACACACACACACACACACACACACACACACACACACACACACACACACACACACACACACACACACACACACACACCACACACACACTTATTTGTACCCCAAATACACACCCATGGCTGATTTTGAAGACTACCAGCTCACCTTTCAGCCCGTCTTTAGGATATGTGAGGAAATCAAACCACCCAGATAAAACCCATGCAGAGAGAGAGAGGACATGCAGACTCCACACAGAAGGCACCCCAGCTGGGATCCAAACCAGAGATCAAGGACTGAGACACAGCAGTGGTAACTGCTACATCAACATACTGCTATATATATAGGCTTCTAAATTTCAAGGAGCAGTGTCGAAAATTGCATTTTCCTATATTACAAAGGATTTTTAAGGGATAAAATTAGTGGCATGTCCCATGCTGTATGACACTTGGTGGTTGCGCTTTTTTGTGTCGCTACCCTCTGCCACCTCAGTTCATCCTTCCAAAAGCCATTTTCTCTGTTGACATTTTTTAGACACCTTTTTTCTTCTGGCCTGCTAATCATTAACCCACTTTCAGCCAATTTATCCATTTATTCCCTCATAATTGAGGGTAAGGGACAACAAAGAGGGACCATCATTAAAGAAGCCATCAAGGGTGAATTAAACATTTTTTTTTTTTAATTTTAAGCCCTACATTCTGCACCTACTCAGCATCAGCCAATAGGTGCATTATACAGTGAACATCAGCACTGACTCACCCCTCATTTCTGTAGGGGTTGGCATCAGTAGGAAGTCTCACCCACCGATATGGAGGCAATTCCTGAATGGATGCCTCATCTCCACCAGGGAAATTAGACCTTGTCTACGTCTGCATGCACACATACACCCCCAAGGGAGGCTAGCAGTCTTCACCCCCTTCATTTCTCTCTCTCTCGCCCTTCAACTGGTTCAGTGCCATATCCACTACTCAAACTCTGGTCACCAGGGTTGCTGTCAGAACTTCATCCCTCTGCACCACGGAGTCCAATATTAGTCTATTTATTAATACTGATATTGGTTCCTAAATCTCTTATTTAGGATGTGTTTCATGGCATCTTTAAAACTGCTGTGGGTGAACCGACTGTATTAATTCTGCTGGAGGAACTTCTGAATGTTATGGCTTAGTGAGTTCTACTTTGGATGCGTTCTTTAATTTTGCTATTCATTCAAGGCCTTCTGACTCACTTAAAAGTTCTCCAGGCTTTCTGATTTTCTTAAATCATTTAAGTCTCCTTATTCACTTAAGTCTCCTGTGCCCTCAAGCCTCAGGTGTGATTGGTGGAAGGGGAGGTACATAATTTGTTAGTTTTGCTACTCGCCCCCACCTCCACCTGCATCTTTTGTTTATGTAGGGTCTTGACACTCTTAGTTTAGCTACAGATTCATTTACTTCATTGATTATGCAGGGGTTTTCGTGCCTATTTTAACCCTCCTGGTGTCCTTTTAACAATGAATCCTGCTAAGAGCCCCCAAACTCTAAAGCTGGTATGAGTGAGACAAAAAAGTTACAGAACAGTCATAACATTTAAATTCAAAGATCCTTGGAGGCATAAATCCAGCACTCTACAAAACAGTGTCATTTTTATAAAAGTTAGGTTTACTTTTCATGTACTGTAACACGTACAACCCATTACAGTATAAAGAAAACAAGTGTTTGTCAATGCTGAATTCTGACTTGCATTCATGGTGTTTTCTTTATACTGTAATGGGTTGTACATGTTACAATACGTGAAAAGTAAACCTAAATTTTATCATGGTGGAATGCTGTAGTAGCCGCGGTGGTGCAGTGGTAGCATTGTCACCTTCCAGCAAGAGGTTTTCCCGTTCATTTCTTGGCTGGAGCGCCTTTTGTCTGGAGTCTGCATGTCCTCCCCGTGGTCGTGTGGCATTCAAAAGACATGCGTGAATGGGCATGCCTTCGTTGAAGGTTGGGCATCGGGCTGGCACCTTGGCACCGTAAAAATCAACTGCCAATCATTAGCAGACCGGCTTTCAACTGTTGCGCCCCCTAACCAGGAAAAGCCGAAAGAAGAACAACATTCATGGTGGAATGCTGCAGTACCATGTGAATGTGTGAGGGTTATGGAAATGAGGATAGACAAGATACCAAAGGAGTAGAACTGAAGAAATAAATTCTGTACTGCACTGCAAGTGTTCTGTTAGGCACAGTTATATTTTTAGGTGAATGTTAAAATGAGAGCCTCCCATCAAAATGCAAAACAAGCTGTTTGGTAGCATCTAGAAATGAAGACGGATCACGTACAAGAGGATGTGAAAATTTCATAACAGACTTTGGATTAAAGAAGTATAAGCTGCATTCCTAGTATATATTTATATATAGTGTGTGTGTGTGTGTGTGTGTGTATATATATATATATATATATATATATATATATATATATATATATATATATATATATATGTGTGTGTGTGTGTGTGTGTGTGTGTGTATATATATATATATATATATATATATATATATGTGTGTGTGTGTGTGTGTGTGTGTGTGTGTGTGTGTGTGTATATATATATATATATATATATATATATATATATATATATATGTGTGTGTGTGTGTGTGTGTGTGTGTGTGTGTGCCCGCCCATATGCTCGTTTGTTTACATATACATATATGAAAACACATACTCATAAATGAAAGTTGTGGTTTAAATAGTCTGCATTTGTCTTTTGACTGTTGAGCAAGAAGTGAAGAATACAGAAATGACTGGCTTAGATGATTATTTGGTGTAAAAGATGCAGAATCAAGGTCTGGCATTCATAAAAGAAAAAAAAGTCTGCTGTAAGTCTGAGATGGCAGTTATCAAATTCATGGCTTATGAGATTGAAATTCTGTGTTTTTTTTTTAGCTTCGGTAACCATATTTAAGTGAACACTGTTAAAAGGCCTCCTTTACCGGCTCAGAAATGGATTATGTCACATGTAGTTTACAACACATTACTTAGCAAGGGGTCAGATTCCAAAACACTTGCCCTCAGTGTAAGTGACTTAGTCCATTGTATGCCTGCTCTGATTTTGAAAGATTTGTTCTCAGTGTAAGTCCTAGCTATAAAGCAGGCTCATACTGGGACCAGATTCCAAAAGACATGCTCTCACTATAAGTGACTTGCTCTGGTGTAATACATCAGAGTAAATCACTTAACTAAGAGCAAAGTCTTTGGGAATCAGGTCTGATCTCTAGGTAGTTGTTTTACTAAAAAAAAAAAAAATCACCAATACAAACAACAAAAAACGAACAAGACTGAGAAGGAAGATGGTTGCAAAGCAAGAGCACAGCCTTATTTTGTGATATAGAAAAATGATGCTCAGCTTGTTTCTGAGCATGGCAGTACTCATATTTATGAGATATCAAAGGAAATGAGTGCACAGAATGTGTTGTCTGAGCTTTTTAAATATATGACAGAATTGTGCAGTTTCAGTTGACAAAACAAATGCAAAACTCCTGTTCTGGCAGTAACCAAGTAATTATTCTCATGGCAGAATTTAGTTAATAACGAAGTCGCTTTATAAGTTAAGATGGATAGCTCCTGACAAATAAATAAGTGGCTATCCAGTTTCTGAAAAAAACTCTTTTGGTTGTTAATATAAACATACCATGAGTATGGACCAACCATCACCTTCAGCTTGAGGAAGCAGTATTCAAGATCCGGAACATTACCCGCTCAGTAGATACATCTTGTATTAGGGTTGACTATGAGTTTTATGGAAAATCCTCTCTCCAAATAAATCCTCTTTGTAGTTTCTTAATTTGTTACACCATTATGAGGTATGTGAGAAGAGGAAATTCCTGATGATGAAGTTGAAGTCAGGCAACAGTTTCATGTATAGAAATCTTGAGTTAGAAGGTACAGTTTTTCTTTTGCTGAAGCTGTCTGTCAATATTTTCTTGGCCTGTTTATAATATATGTGAAATCATTTGTTCGTAATAAATCCATCCAAAAAATTAATGGAATCACATTTTTATAGACTGAGCCTAAGCCTCTGCTCCATTTCAGATTCAAAGCTTACATCTTTTAGATTATTTTTATCTCATACCTTGCTTTTAACTGTATATAAGCATTATCTCATAAGCTACTGGGGTTAAATGTGATTAAAAGGACGTCATCTATGTAGATTAAAATTGTATAATTACTTTACCTGATTGTGACATGTGCTATGGTATGACATTGCTGTATAACTCCTGCTAGCATCTAATTATAAGATAAAGAGGGGAAAAGGACAGCATTCCTTAATTCCAGTTCATTGAATGAAGATATTAAAGTCTGACCATTTCAGTAAGTACAAAATGGATTTGGCAAAAAAGAGCTCTGATTACATTTCTCATTCCAAGTGATGGGTGCAATATATCTCGGATATTTATTATGACTTCCCTTTACAATATATCAAAATGGCTTTTTTATGCCTCTGTGGAAGTAAATAATATTCTATTTCTGGAATTTGCTTTGACTGGTATGAACATCTAAGACGATTGAATGTAAACCGGGGTTTCTAACATTTAGATTTTGCCCATGATTATCCTTGAAAAACGTTAAAGATAACGGAGTGTAAAATTTATTTAAAGATGTATTTATTGACTTTTTTCCAAATGTACTCAAAATTAAGAAGCAATATGGGTATGCAGCCTTCTAAAATGTTGGGTTCTTTATCTAGTTTTAGGAGTAAAATAATTATAGCTAGAGAAATGTTTATCCAAAAAAAAAAGGCCCCAGCTTTATAACAATATATAAAATTAATTTAGTAGTAAATTAGACCCAAAGGCTTTACTCTTGGGCAAATGATTTATTGTCACATTTATTTAATCTATTTTGGGGACAGATTTTGTTTGTCAATGTTTATCTTGAAAATATTTAGAAAGTAGTCTGTTTATGAAAGGTTTTAATTTCTTTGTAATGCTAGAATGTAATCTAGAACATACTGAGAATTGAATATAAGGTGTCCACAAATGAGGAGTTGTTTCAAATTATTTTTCACCTTCATTATAGCTGAGATAGGGAATATGTATTTACAATCCTATCAGCATTTAAGTAGTTTTATTTGTATGATGTCTAAATTGAGTCCATGTGCTGTTGATGTAATTTCAATGTCCTATCATTTTTTATGCTTAACCATTTGTTGAAATACTTAGCTACCAGTAGTTATGGTATGACTTGTAGTTGGTACTATGACATTTCTAACTCTGATTTAGAAAGTATATCTTCTTTAATAGTCAAATGTAAAACAGCCTTACTGATAAACTTAAAATCCCTTATGTAAATCTGATTCCACAGTTCATAAATATTATTATTGATTATTTCACTGTATTTATTATAAATAAATTTGTTAATTTTGGGGAATTCCTGTAACATTTTATTTTGTCCATAAAGTAAATTAATTGAAAGGGTTGTGAATGGTTTTGTACTTTAAATGAGCCTTTCTTCAATTTGAGATGCTGAGATACAGAAATAAAATATGGGGCTAAATACCAAAATCTCAGGCTATCATTGCATAAGGCTATAACCAAGAAAGCATCCCTGCTTTGAATGCACAACCGTGGCTGGTTCATGAACATGTAATTATGATCCCTACCTAATCAATTGGGTAAACAACTAGCTTACTGGGAGAATACAATATGTTCTCAATAGTTGGCTCCTATTCTGATTTCATACCCGTAAAATTAAGTGTTTGTCAAGGGCTGGTCCTTGAACTGCATATTTTCGGTGTAGTTCTTTCCACATGTCTTACAAATAAATATTGCTGGATTTCCACAGATGACTGCAAAATATATATTTTTAAATAACAATGTAGAAGGGTTTTTAACAATTAGTAAGTTTATAAGTGAGTTTTTTAACTGGACATGAAAGATAGACTTAGGATTTAACCCAAATTCCAAATAATGTATTTTAGTCTGCCTAATTTCAAATAGATTGCAATACTTGATAGGGAAACGTTAGTTGAAACATGCCCATAAAGACCTGGAAACTGCAATGACACCAGACATATCCTTTACCAGTCTTGGTAACTCTGAAACAAAGCTTCTAAAGTCGTAGGATTAATCACAAGTCAATATCGCTCCAAAATGAAAGGAATATATTACTTTTATATGTCATATGTACGCCCAATTTTAGAATATAACAATATTTTCTGCATGTACTACTTTAGGGCAAATTTAAACTTCGAATGCAAGCACTCTAAAAATTCTGTCTGTGAGAACTCTAAGCTACGGTGGTAGGTGTTAGGAATTGAAATTATTTTCTATCCACTACAGTTACATGGGGGGGAAAGTGATATTTTCTTATGCTTTTAATGATGAGTGCCTACAATGTATTTTCAACATTTTCTTACCTACTAACTTGAGATCAGACAGGTGTAATGACTTAAACTTCAGTATACCATATTGTCTTAAGAACATGTAGAGCAAATACTTAATAATTGTGGTTCCAGGATTTGGAATAAACTACCTGTTGATATGAGGCTATCACTTACTATTTCTTCCTTTAAGACCAAACTTGATGCTTGGATGGGAAACGACATATCTAACATCCCTTTTAACAAATCAGTGTTCCTTGACAGCCTTTGGGCTTGAAATTTTTTACAAGAAACTATGAGAAAGATGGGCCAGTGACTAGAGGACATTTCTTCACGAGTGTTACATATCAGAACAGTTGCCAGGGTCGTCTTACTTTAAGCACCTTTCGGTCCCTAACAGGAAAATTTCAGCTGCATCACTTCTTTTAGTTAAACCTTTGCATTCTGATGCAGTTCCATGTTGTGCAGTAGCATTATGTGCAGAAGCTGTATATGAGATGCGTGTTACTCGGTTATCAAAGCCAGTAAAGGAAGAGGAGGGAAGAAGCTGACGTATGTCCGTTATAATGCATTGAATAGTTTGTCCGTGTAGGACTACTATGTGTGTGTGTGTGTGTGTGTGTGTGTGTGTGTGTGTGTGTGTGTGTGTGTGTGTGTGTGTGTGTGTGTTTGCTGCAGTTAGACGTGAGGAAGAACTGACACAGGGCTATCTATGGCGCATACATGGCCATATACAGTAGACGCCTTGTTATTCTCTCCAGCAAAATATATAAGGAAGTCATCCACACTGTAAGTATTATCCACTTTTGGACATGAAATGGGTTCTTGAAAAGAGACTTTGTGAATCTGCATAGTTAACAACCAATGCATGTGCCTCTATAAGAAAAAGAAGGAAGGCTGGAGGTTTAACAGTTCTTTAAGCTTCATATGCAGAAAACGCAAGCCAGCTAAGACCAACACTATTTATGTGTGTGATGGATCAGACTGACATATCTCTTAAATTACCTTTTTAGACCTAAAATGGCTATGTATTTTATTTGGTTAAGGAAATGAACTACAAATGCTGCTTTTCTGATATAAATTCTTATTCTCACACTCCCCTTATGCATATTGTATGGCACTGTACCAGTCACATGACCAAGCCAAAATTTCCGGGTAGAATAAAATAAATGCTGCACAGCTGTTCACAGTGTCAAGACATCAGACACTTGCAGCAGACAGCAAGCTTTGATGGTTTCTGCTGCACGTTAACAATGTACTGTAATACAGTGATGACAAAAATGCTTTTTTTATAGTTATAACTGCAGTTATGAAATAAACAGTAGGATGCGATTGTCATATTATAAAGCTTGTGCCATATGGCATCATAACCCAGGCAGAGTGTTGACCTGACCTTTAAGCCAGAGAAATACAGTTAGATATGGAACTGTTGTTAAAGGCCAGACAAAGAAATACTGAAATAAACACAATAAAAGGTAGCTTGTGAAAGCAACATATTTTTATTGATTTAGTTAAGGATCAGGTACAAAAATGAAAAGAATTGAAATATAAACTTTCAATAGAAGACTGTTTGGCTTTGTCTCATCATAATCACCAAGCTTACATATCTACAATATCTGATTTAAGTCAAAAATACAGTTTTTCTGTTTTTAAACTTTACCAATTTTAATTTGGCTGTTGTCTGTCCATATTAAGTTAGGGATTCATGAGGTAAGGCTGTTAGTGTAATGCATTATTCACCACAAAAACAAGATAGGTAGCAGACATAGCCTTGGTTCTTCCATAAACATTATTAGCAGTAACAAATCTGTATCAAGCCAAGGCAGGAAAGACCCACAGACGTGTTACATTGGTGATATACAAAATATGAACTCTGCCAACGTATGAAGTATATGTTGTGTAGTACCAATCAGTTCAGAGCACAATGGGTACCTTCACTGGTATTGTCTCTATACAGTACCTCCAGAACACACTTCTTCAATGAGCACAGAGAAAAGTTTGTCTAAATGCCCTAATGCCCTAAATACTAATGAAAAGAAGGGAGAGAGATGTAACCAAATTAAACATCTGCCCCTGAGGCAGGATATCAAAGTAAATAATTGCTAAAGAGGGCAACAGAGGAGAACAAACTGAAGGTTAAAAATTGAAGACATAAGGGAAGGCTAATGCAGAGTAAAACAGTAAAACAAACATATTACATTCAGTTCCTGATACTTAATTCGAATTTTACATGTATGCCACCACATATTTTCTGATGAAACCCACACTGTAAGTTCTTTGCCTTTCACTGAAATCTTGTATATTAAAATGTTAATACATCTCTGTCCTTAAGTGGTCAGTCAGCAATGACAGAGCAGATGTGAATGAAAAATATCTTTGGCCATGCTGCTGCACCCACGATTCTACTCAGTCTTATTGCTTATTTATGGATTAGTACTAGGCTAACTGCACTTGCGAGCCATTTTAAGCCTAGCCAATTATCCCCTGTGAGATTCAAACCCTGTTGTTGTGTGTGTGCAAACATTTTACTCCATAAGCCATCCTCCCAACACCAGCAACATTTTAAATGTGAGGGCAGAATGCAATAGCTTGTTAATACCCAGTTACCTGTCAGGGATCTAAAACAGAAATCTGGTGTCTTTTAGCAAAGAGATCTCTGTGCTTGTGGCTGGCGAATTCATATTTACCATTTCAGTGCCCCATGCTAAGGGTAACAGTCAGCAGACATGCATGTAAATGTCTGTCTTAATAGGCATCACCACAAATTATTACCTCAACATCAGTCATGCCTACTGCTGCCTCTGTACAGACCCCAGGTAAATGGCTTCAGGAGGCTTTGCTGCTCTTGGGACCACAGAAAGTAAAGGACAGTTTATACCAACTTTCACCAAGGGTCGGATGAGAATCATTGTATTTGTTTCAGGCTGTTTTTTTTGCTTGTGATCCAGGTCATGACGGAAGATGATTGTTGGACCAGGCTCACTCATCTGCTTAACAAATATAAAATAAAGAAAACAAGTAGATAAAATAAAACCCAGGATCTGTAGGTACAATGTTCTGTTAAAGTCATGCTACAAAATGTCCGGATGGTAAAATATTCTGAAAACTGCTCACACAAAAGGGTATTCAGGTCTTTTGCCACCTACACCTGCAATCCCAGCTTTGAAAAGACACATTTCATAGACTAACGTCTAAAATCATTGATCCTAGTAGCTATATGTTAACCTTATTCTTCCTTTACTGGTGCAACAACTGCTAAACAGTTCTACAAATCTCTTCTCAGCTATGGTTAACAAAATCTCACTGGGCTGATATCCTAACATCATTCTTTCCATTTACCATTTGCCATATTGCTGTGTTCTCTTAAGCTGATGGTCAAATGCCCAAGACTGGCTACCAGATGCTGTTTGCTGCTCAGTTTTTTTTTTTATTTAATTCTTGGAGAAAGTGGAAGTTAATCATTAAAAAACAGTTCTCTGAGTTTTGCACATTTGGATCTTGCGGTCCACACTTTTGGTGATCATAGCAGAGCATGTGGTTTTACATTTTAATTAAGCATGGTGGTTTTTGCAGTTAACTTTCTGAAGCCATGTGTGTGTGTGTGTGTGTGTGTGTGTGTGTGTGTGTGTGTGTGTGTGTGTGTGTGTGTGTGTGTGTGTGTGTGTGTGTGTGGTGACAGCTGCTTTCAGTATCACTTCACACTGAAATAAATGGTTGTGCTTTAGCCATACAAATAGAAGATGGACAGACAGGCAGGAAATCAGTCAGGTAAGGAACTGGGTCAAGGTGCCATGTGAGCACATGACATATCACACAGTGGGGGGGTATTCAAATTAAGAGGAAATGCAATTGGCTTCAGCATAGCTCTCAACATCTTAGCACAAGAAATCTGGATAAAACCAAAAATAATAGTGGGACAAAGGACAAAAAATGGACACATTTTAAATATTGCTCTTAGAAACTTAAAAAGTTACTAGAATAAAAGGTTTTGGGTTAGCACGCATATTCTGGATGGTATGAAGTCTGAAACTCAAATGACTGTCATTTACTGACTGCATTCATCAATGATTAGCCAAAAAAATCACAAATTTTATGAGGAACAGACCAAAAATAGGAACCAAAAATGAGGACATTCTGCGAAAATCTGGACAGTTGAGAGCTATGCGTTCAGATGTCACTTGAAGTCATCTAGACACTGGAGTGGGGGCACATTATTTATTTATTTACTGAAATTCTGCAGAACAGTGAAAAGTGCAACCAGCACTTTTTATCAAACTTACAACAGCCATGTTAATTATTGGAGGGTTTGCCCAGGCTTGTGATTTACTGGAGATGCTTGTGTGCGCAGTCATTACAGTTTTCCCCAGTCCAGACTAAATAGGGACCAGTATGTGCATTGAGCATTCACAGAGGTAGATTCCGCGGTGGTACAGTGGTAGCATTGTTACCTCACAGTAAGAGGTTCTTCTGTTAGATTCTCAGCTTGGCTTGGGAGTACCTTCTGTGTGGAGTCTGCATGTCCTCCCCGTGGTTGGGTAGCGTTCGGAAGACATGCGTGCGTAAATGGGCTTGCCTTCGTTGAAGGTTGGGCATCGAGCTGGCACCTCGGTGTTTCGTAAAAATCTACTGCCAATCATTAGCGGGCCAGAGTTCCGCTGTGGCGACCCCTTACCAGGAAAAAGCCGAAAGACAAACATGTGCATTGAGCATTCAATACTGACAGATTCTGAGAATTCAAGATAGCAAACAAACCAGACTGCAACAAAACAAGACTTAATTGTGTAGTGCAATGAAAAACAAAACATGCTATGGCCAAATGTTTGTTATTTGTAGGTCTTCACACTAATGAAAATGCAAACAGGTGAGGCAGTGGTGCTTGGGAAAAGACGTATTGGAAGAGTAATATTGCAGGTGGTTATATCTCACCAGGTAATAACATTACCATACTAGAAAACCGGTCTATATTAGAACATTGAAATTTCACAATTTAGAATGTTCTAATATCGACCCCTATTCAGCGAATGCTGAATATAGCAAAATGACAGAAAACCAAATTTTTTCCTAGGGAAAGAATTTGGTTGTCCATTTCTGTCATTTCGCTATTTTCAGTGCTGTGGTGGAAAGTTACGGGTAGGGTTCAGGTACGTGTGCGACTGGGCGTGGGTTAGGTGAGTTAGGGTTAGGGCGTGGGTTAGGTATGTGTGCGATTGTGTGGATGTGAGGGTTAGGATGGGTTAGGTGAGTTAGGGTTAGTGCACGGGTGAGGTGAATGTGTGATATGATGTGTGACGGACCTTAGGGTTAGGGTTTGGGTTAAGATAAGTGGATAGTTAGTGGTGTTTGTACAGTTTAGTGTAGGGTTAGCTTTAAGATTTTAGGTGTATGTGTGTGGATTGCTGTTTGTTTGGTATGCTTGTGTTGTATGTGTTTTGGAACAGCACATTTTTTCCCTAGGAAAAAATTCACTGATCTGCATGTTCGATGTTGTCAGTGTTCACTGAATAGGGGTCGATGTTAGAACATGTAAAATTGTGAAATTTAGATGTTCTAATATAGACCCCTAGAAAACATACTAGACTGGATATCAAACTCCCTTCCATAAGAAACTATACTATTAGGTGACTTTAATATTGACTGGCTTAACTGCTCCAGCCACAATCCCTCCACCCACATTAACCTCCATGGGTTTACCCAACTAATCTCATCCCCCACTAGAATCGACAGATTATCACACCGGAAGTCCATTCTCGATTGGATTCTTATATCTAACCCCTCTCTTGCATACAAGTCTGGGTGTCTACCTGATAGTTTACGTGACCATCAACCAACCTATCTAATTAGAAATAGATACCAACACATCAACCATACTATCTTTCAGAGTTGTTAAGAAATAAAAAAAAACTTTATACCTAATAAATTTATCACTGGACTAAAATGTTGTAATTGGACTCCCCTGAAGCAACTGTCTATTGATGAAGCTGTGCAGTACTTTAACTCAACCTTCTTACAAAACTTAGCTTATCACGCACCCTCAAGTACCATTAGAATAAAAGCTAAGTATGCCCAATGGCTAACTAAAGAAACTAAAACTACAATGAAAGAAAAAGATAAGGCTTGGATACAATTCAATAAAGACAAAACCATTACTGCAAAACAAAGCTACTTAGAACTCCATAACAAAACCAAAACACAAATTAAACTTGACAAATCTAACTACTACAAAAACATGCAAGAAAAATATGCTCGCAACCCTCAAAGATTCTGGGCCACAATAATACTATACTTCAGCCAGGAAAATCCAGAACCCCAACCTCTGTGACAGTAAACAATCAAGATAACATTCCCACACAATTCAATAAGTACTTTACTGAAACTGTCCAAACCCTTGCCATTGCCCAAAATAATGCTAGTAACCCCACAACAGCAACTACCCAAACCCACCCCAACATACAAAACAACTGCTCCAACTTTTCCCTGCACCCTGTGTCCACCAAGGTTATTTATAAACTCCTACTCAAACTTAAACAAACTACTCTGGCAGCTGATGACCTGCCAATAGATTTCCTACAGATAACAGCTGAAGCCATAGCCTATCCTGTTGCTGTTCTCATCAATAGATCTCTATCAGAGAATAAGCTACCAATCTCATGGAAAACATCACATATACCAGTACATAAAGGAAGTAACTCCTTTGAACTCGCTAACTACCGACCATTCGCTATACTATCAACCTTATCTAAAGTATTAGAAAGAGTTGTTCATACTCAACTAATCCAGTGTCTCCAAAACAACAACCTGCTAGCTAAAGCATAACATGGCTTTAGACCCTCCCATAACACCACCTCAGCACTACTATCTTTCACTAACACAGTGAACCACTACAGAAACAAGGGCCTTTTCGTATCTACCATATTCTTAGACCTATCCAAAGCTTTTGATATGGTTGATCACAATATGCTACTCAAAACTCTGTCCTCTATAAACATTAGCTCCTCCTCTATCTCATGGTTCAGAAGCTACTTATCAGATCATCACCAAGCTGTCCTATGGCAAAACCTATTGTCCCCTCTGTTATCAGTATCCCTATGTGTCCCTCAAGGTTCCATCCTTGGTCCATTGCTGTTCTCTCTTTTTACTAACCAGTTCTCTTCCTCCACACTCACTGCCTCAGAAGTACAATATGCTGATGACACCACCCTTATATGTGCTGCACACCTAACCCAAAATAACTTTACCTTAGCCGAAACATGGTACACTAACACCAAACTTATTCTTAATCCCAAAAAAACAAAACTTATTTTCAGCCCAGGTGCAGCCCCCCCCCCCCCCCCCGCTAGACAACAATTTTTATATAACTTCCAAAGATAATATCCAAATCAGTCCAACCACACACAGTAAACTGCTAGGTGTAGAAATAGACAATAACCTCAAATTCAACATCCACATAGCCCAAACTATCAAGAAAGTAAACAAAAAGCTTGGCCTCCTCCACAGGAACAAATACTTTATCAGTAGACATACCAAAGCCACAATAGCAGGGAGTCATCTCTTATCCATCCTCCTCTATGCCTCTCCAGTACTAACTAATCTCCACCAGGCTGATTTAAACAAAATGGAATCTTGCTATAACAAGATTGCCAAGTTTGCCACTGAAGCCCCTTACAGGTCACATTATTGTCTTTCCCTCAAGCAGCTCAACTGGGTACAGCACCCTCAACTACTGCGACTCAGTCAATTGTCAGTAGCACACAAGTTATACTACCTTCCCGACAAAACCCCTGCACTCCAGGATCTAATTCAACCCTATACTACTGACGAGTGCTTAAGATCTACTAACCAGAACCTCATAATTGTCAACAAATATAAGAATGATGCTGGAAAGTCTCTCTCTGGTTGCACTATTGCAAGAGTCTGGAATACACTACCTAGCCACATAACTTCTAATACCTCTACAATGCAATTTAAAAGGCTCCTGAAAACTTACTATTCTAACAACTGGCTATGCCCCTGTAACTCCGCAGGGTAAGACAAAATACATTGAAATTAGGGTACTGTTATGTGATTCCAGTTCCCTGGTAAAACTGCTATTCTGATCATACTCTATAGTATGTCAAAACTGTAGAGAATTATTGTATAGGTCCAGGACCTGTTTCTCATAAAGTCAAAAAATACTAAGTGTTGTTAGTAACAATTACCACTGTATGTTTTTATCACACAACGATGTATGTGTTTGAACGTTGATTCTACTGCACTGAATTTGTTATTGTTATCTGCTGTGTTTTTGTATTTTTACTTGTTGTTTGCTAAACTTACATATATAATGTATCTTTTGGAGCTTTCCTCCACGGGCCTCCGCTGAAAATGGACCTGTGTCCCGTCGGACTTTCCTGGTAAACAAATGTAAAAAAAAATAAATAAATAAATAAAAAATGTGCTCAGTTTCCTGTGTAGAATACTGCAGGCAGATCCTGTAGGTATACCCTTTAGTGAGCTGTAAAAAGCTCACCTCTGTTGTTTATTCATTTTTCTCTAAATGTTAATGTTTCTAGGCAGCAGTAGTA
>NC_056746.1:1413623430-1413668430 GCF_019279795.1 Protopterus annectens | reverse complement strand
TCAGCCAAAGAATAAAACTTGATGGTGAGACAGGTTTATTATGTAGCACCTTCACCACATGTGGAATAGTGTTTCATGTCAAATCAAGCAGTGTTATATATTATCTTCCTTTAAATGAGAAGTGAATGATTGGATGGACATTCACAAATTCTTCCCTGGCTTTACTGCCCTAGCACTTCTTGAGAAAGAAAGCACAATCTAAGGGTGGGTACTGGTATGGCAAAATGACTGCAAACCTCAGTTGTCTTGTATTTCCTGTGATTCCTATTAAGCATCTTGGCTTTCATGCAGCTCACTTTAAAATGCATTTACCTTCTGTCTCTGACTTGTTAAAATGAACAGCTCCACAGTTGCAGTACTTTGAGTTAAAGTCAATTTTTTTTGCCTGTTGTAATTATTTTTGAATAAAATTTAATTTCAAACAGTTGCACATTCCTTCACAATAAGCCCTGTGAATCACCTGTTCACAAACCTCACAGACTCTGTATAAAAAAATATGTCCTTCACTGCCATGTTAGAGCCTCTTCTTTCTTGGTGTTTGACGAGGAAAGCTTTGTGGTAGCAGCTGATCTTCTGGACACTGTGGAAGATTACCCAGATGGCCAGTCAAACCATATTGGCAATGCCAGTGGGCATTATCTGGGAGCCAGCAGGCATGGAGGCAGCTTTCATTAACTTTTCTGTTTTCTGGAGATAGACTAGCCACTAACTTCACTGTCCTTTTATTCTAGCAGTCAGTGACAGAAAGCTGATAACTGCCAGATGTGTTTTCCTCCTATCAAATCTCCTTTCCCCTTTCTGAGAGGAAAAAATCATCATGGATGTTGCACCTTCCTACCAGTTTGGCTTGTAGACAAATACATTCTGTAGTTTGTCTGCCTATCTGCCTGTGCGTCTGTCTATCTATATATCTATCTGTCCATACATACATAAATGTGTAGGTGTTGAACAATCATGTCTAAACAAACAGTTTTTTTTCTCCTTTTCCAGGTTTTCAGCTCTCTCAACCTTTTCCTCCTCTTGTCATTGTTTCATATGAATCCCAATAAAATACAAATTGGGTGTGTTGGTAACAGGACTTAGCCTGATGAAAGTAGCACAGTTTTTCCATTCTGTAGGTCTTCCTTTTTCTGTCTTGTGTTGTTGCTAGCATTTGCCATATGTATATATGATATCCCAATGCCAAAAACAGCTTCATACCTCCAGCTAATGATTCAGTCTGACACCTGGTCTAAATGCTGAGTTGCCTTTTCTGAGGTACATTGTTACACTTCAAAAAGGCCAGCCTGTCTTTGTTTTGCATCCAGCCTTCCACCTTCTTTCATCAGTTTGCAAGTCTATAAACAAAAAGCAAAGCTCTCTGAAATCTAACCAGTTTTCTCTCCAAAAAGAAACGAAAACTATAAATGTAATTTCCCAAAGTTTCTATTCTTGCTGCATTTTCTATAATTCCACAGCAGAATTTTATTAACTCTCATTCTTAAGGGCAGATTCAGTGAGACTAAGTTTATTTTTTTTCCGTTAGTTAGTCACCTGATAGGAGAAACATTCTCGCAATGCATAGCTGGCAATCACTTAATGGATTCGATATTGTTACAGATACGATGCTAGTATTTATAAAAGCACTATGAAGTGTGATAAGGAAGTGCTGTGCTTTTTTATATACTACAACTTTATTAAACCATGAAAGGAAACGCTTTGGGACTGCACTAGAACTGTTTTTGATGCTGGTTACCTGGGTTCAGATGTGGCCTGCTATAGGAAGGAGGGAAACCGCATACTGTATTTCAGTTTATCATAGAGGTTAAGGCTGTAAGCTCTTGTTGAGCTTTATCCTGCAGTCCGGTTTGATTCCCTAGGTCTCTACTTATAAAATGTGTCATTCTAAGCAAGTCACTTAACCTGACCGTGGCTTGGGCATCTCTCCTGAAAATGACATTTATGCTAGCATGTTAGCATTAGATCATTACGTTTCATGCATCTTTTCATCTGCTCCAGGATAGGAAGGTGAGTTAAACTCCATGCGCCGAGCAACTGTGACATCTGTGCTTTCGTGAGCAGAGAGGCAGGTGAAGGACAGTTATTGGATGGAATTTGTAGGATATGATGCATTCTGAAAGTGTATGGTGCATGCAGTCCCCTCGATGTCTAAAGGTGAGAACAAAACGTAAAGATAAGTGTCAGTCAGTTAACACAGAGTACATCTCAAACACAGATTTCATAAAGCACACAACATCATTCTGTTCAGTAGCCATAACATTCAGAGGAATTTGTGCCTCTATTTCATTACTGTTTCAGAAGACATAAGTAGTCTATGCCAATAAAACAAAAAAGTAATACATTTCCACCAAACGAGGAAATGAACAGAAATACAGTTAGGAAGCAAAAAGTATAGGTAAACTACTGAAGTTATCAAAATGTAGAGTAGTGGAATGGCTGCTTCTTGAAAGTAATGGTCTCTTTTAGCATCTTATCTTTTGAAATCTACTAAGGAAGCAGAATTATCATGAATATATTTTCATGGTAGTTACAAGGAACACTTTTTTCTTCCACTGAGCACCACTCATGGGATTGCACAGTTACTGTGAAGTTTAGACTGAACGTGCATGCTTATCTGTGCTTATCTAGTGAAGAGAGTAGGAGGTAATTGTTGATTCTCAAGGGGCATCAAAGGATTTAAATTAGCAATCGGGAGAAATCAATACTAAGCTACCTAACCTTGTCTCATTCCTTTTTAAACAGCGATGATTGATTTGATGTAGTGTCGCTCTCTTGGGTATCTTCACTAGTTGCCGTATAACAAGCCAAGAACAGAAATCTGTACACAGTCTTTTTTTCTTTCTTCTACGATCAATAGTGTTAATATAAAGTGATTCTTTTAATATGAGGATTTCATTGTTGCTTGACATTCTAATCAATATTGTATGTGATGTCCCAAAGGGAGTGTTTATAGGGAATATTTTTTAAAATAGTTGATGCTGAAACTGCAAGAACTGTGTTCCAGCGATGCAGTATTCCCTTTGCCTTTCCTGACTAAAATGTGACTGGCAGTTGTAGGAAAAGTCAGACGAGTGCCCAATCACTGGAACTCTGCTTTTGCTGAAGAGAATAGGTATTTTTTTCTTTGTTTAGTAGAGGCGATGATTCGCTGTGTTGGGTCACTTCTCTCTCGCCACACCCTACCACTCATGTATGTTGTATGTAATAGGCTAAGTTTCATATCTGTGGCACAGGGGGATAATGACCTGTCTATCATCAAGCTGACTGGGATTGAATAGTGACCTAGGTACAAAAAACTTAATAGGACTGAAAAGTCACCCAGGAACTTGAGGAACAGACCAGGGAGGGTGAAAGTGAACAGACAATACTAGATTGCTCATCCTGGGAGAGGGAGAGATGGTTTGGTCCATTGCTTTGCTGACACAGATCCAAACTATGAGTATCACAGTATGCAGATCATAGCCAGAGGATGTATACTTGGATTTGCCAAGCAACTCATTTGCATTCTGCAGCCACCATTAAATACATTTGTGCATGTGACTGCATGCATATGCTTTGGGAATAGTGTAGCAGGTTCTTGACAGGAGTGCCCTTGATCCACCAAGGGTGTGGAGGAAGTTTAAATCAGGAAATCCCTTATTAGCTGAACAGATGATGGCTATGCTTTGATTGGTCCACACCCCAATAAGAAGGAGAAATGACTGAGTATGAGCCACAAGTGGCAGGCCAGATTGCTGGCAGGCACTGGAACACAAAGCAATGCAAAGAACAAAACTTCAACATTTATCGTATCTAATGATTTGGTAACCATGTCCATTTACAGAGAAATATTTCTTGGCACAGCTAATAGTTCAGTAAGTCAGGCTTTCTAAAAAGAAGCAGATCTGTCTGATGACAGTATTTTATCCCTCTCACAGCTGCTGTAAATTGCATTTAGGCCATGGCATTGTCTGAACTGTGGCTGCTTGATAGTATTGTCCCCTGCAGGTGCTGCTTCCATCGGCCTCCTAATGCTCTGTATTCTGACATTTTAAATGGTAAGTGATGCTGTATGTTAGATTAGACGTACAGTACAGAATATTTTGCTGCTGTTAATGCCTTTTAGTGCTCTTACCAGCACTTATTTCTGTATTCACTACATGTTTTAAGAGCTGGCATAAACCTTTATGGTTTCTTCTTAAAAAATGAATGATTGCTTCTATTAACAAAGTTTTAAGTATACAGCATAAAGGCAGTGAAAATGTAAGGAACAATTATACACCAGAAAACTAATTAGGAATGTAAGCCATCTTTGTTAGAAAGTCCTATAGTGATGCACAAAATGAATCAATAAAAAATATAAATAAAAAAAAATTTTTTTACAAAAGAATGCTTTTTATTGAGTTGCTCTAAAAAGTAAAAAATAATGAAAAAGAGTGAAAACTTTGCAAAAGAAACACAGACAAGCTGATTTCAGAAAAGCATTTGAGGGTGGTTTTGCTGATTCCTGCTACTTCTTCTGGTACCTCATTATCACAATCAGCAAAACCAACCTCGAATGCTTTTCAGAAATCAGCAATAAATAACATGCTATACGACTATTTTCCCAGTCAGTCTTTACAACCCACTGACCAAAAACACCTGTCTGTCCACAAACCTAGAAAATCTAAAGGGTATTGTCTGTACTTGTACTATGTTACTAAGGCCTGGAACTCCATACCTGTATCCATCAGGTCAATACCTTCCCTACCATCCTTCAAAACCATTATGAAAGACTTCCTAGACAAAATCTGTCTCTGTTCTTGCTCACCACCAGGATAAACTGTATCCATAAATATGACCAAATACCTATTCATACCTTACACCTCCTTACCCACCCTCATTTACTTCCTTCCTTCCTTCTATCAATTTCTCTTTCCTGGCTTTCTCTCTACATGTACCATAAGCCTGATTTTCTCTCAGTTCATATTGCAATTCCTATTAGTCTTATACTGACTTTCCTTTAATTTCTCTATAGGCTGGCTGAAATTTCTCTAAATATTAAATAATTGTCATATGACTTGTATCTAATCTTAAATAATGTTTTCCTATTACATTCATCTGGTATGATTATTTAAGCTGTAGTTCTTTTTGTGTTATTTTCTAAAGACTGTAACATTATTGTTCTTAAAAGTTTTGTAATACTTTGGAACTTTGCTTCCTGGTCCTCTGCTAAAAATGGAGTCCTACCCATTCAGACTTTCCCAGTAACCCAATGTCAATAAATAAATAAATAATAGACAGTGTTGGATCCCAGAAGCTAAGCTAGCCTAGGTACAGTAGTGGTTGATAAAGAAATAGTAAAGGCAAAATTAATGAGTTTCTGCAGGTCACCAAGTGGCCTGGAGTCAAAGGTGGACAACCTGGGAATAGTAGCTCTGATACAGGTAGCAGATCAAAAGAAAGACAATGTGGGGTACATAATGACAAGTTGGAAAATAGATGCTGTAAGGTTCATCAGAGAATGCAGAGAGGACAATGGTAAATATTGCTTTTATAGTTTCTTGAAAACAGACTTTTTTAAAGGGCTAATAGTTGGTGTTGGAAAAAGGTACTATGACATGGTGTTAGACTGAGTCCAAGTCAACCTCAACAGGGTATGGGATCAGCAGACTGTAAGATGTGGAGAATCACAATATTGTAGGCTTGGAGAGCTTATAATTTGTGCAGCGAGACATGAATATGGCCTGGATTGAGCCCTGTTGGCATTTTATACCACCCGTGTAGTCCCCAGATTCTCTACAATCTGTGATGTTGAGCCAGACAGTACTGTCATCTATATTGTAACACTTCTATGTTTTGAAAGGCATTAATTTAACCAGATTGATGTATTTCAGTGTATGTTTGTTATAGATGGAGTAATTAATTCTGTACATCTTCCCTCCCTAGCTTGTGTTCCTGTTAACAGATGGTTGGGGGGTCAGCAGAGGAAGCAGAACAAATGGATTGGAAATTCAGTCACAAGGAGGATTAAGAGACTTCAGAACTGAGAAAGGAGAGAACAGCTTTTGGTAGAACTAGCCTCAGGGCTTATAAAACTTGGGAGGAAGTAACCAAAACTTAGCCAAATGGGGAAGTGAAGAAAAGGCACTAATGATCTTTTAAGAGGAGATGACTGAGGTGTTACCAAGCACAGCGAGAATGGTTGCAGAGTGATGCCAGGAAAGGGGAGGAGGGTTGGAGGTAACATTCTCAAAAGTGTTTCATGTAATGGTAGCAATAATTCTGAAGAAGGGATTAGGGAGCATTATAAGTGGCTGCAGCAATGGACAAGGGAACGAGATTTGAACTGTTAAGAGGATATGGAATACCTTGCAGAGACACTGGCTGTATGCATGGGACAGGTTTCATTTTAGCCCAGAAGTGATAGCAGTGTTTAGTGCAGAGCAGGAAAGGTATGACTGTACATGGAGTGGGAGGGTCACGTGGTTAGCTATTCAGGTAGTAGAGGCAAGATAAAACAGGTGTAGATCATGCAGGGGACCTTGAATGTAAATGTGTAGTACTGCTTTGTAGTGCAATGAGTCTCAATAGAAAGATGGCATAGTTGTAAGCGGTTGTACAGGAGAGGAGGGTGGATGTTATTGCTATCAAAAAACCATGGTTCAGTGACAAGAGAGTGGGTACATCACACAGGTGTCTTGATACAGGTTTCTTAGGAATATGTATATGTATATATATATATATATATATACACACACACACACACACACACACACACAAAACACATAGAAGGGGAGATGAAGTCTAGGTAGCAGTCTACATGAAAGAGGTTGTTTTATGTGAGGTCACTGAAGAGGAAGAGAAGAAAGAATACCGAACCAGAAATGGATGAAAGGAACAGGCAGGGTTATAAGCTACATTACGTGCCCTGACAGTTAACGTTGAGGTAAGGGCGAGCTGGTAGACTGGTTCAGTGTATCATCCCTTGGACACATCAAGGGTGGAGGAGGGTGGCCTAATGGTTAAGGTGTTTGCCTTATAAACACAAGGTACGGGGTTTGAGTCTCACAAAGGACAATTGGCTAGGCTTAAAATGGCTCGCAAGGGCAGGTAGCTTAGTACTAATCTATGAACCTATGACCCTATAAGGAGGATGAGAGTTTAGAGAAGACAATATGAGTGTGGTAGGACAATGAGATTAGTACATGAAGGGAATGTGAATCTAACAAGAGAAGATTGATTTTCTGGGATACGCATTCAAGGTTACAGAAGGGCACAAGAGTTCATTGAAGCCTTGCAACAAAAGGAGGCCAACCAACTAATGCAAGACTATACCATACATGATAGAATTCTGAATGTAGTTATAACCAAAGTAGAGAGGGTCATGGATGTACAGCTGAAGGCACTATTAGCCTACATTTAGCAACAATTGTACTACTATATGGTTTAAAATGGTGGAAAGAGTAAGACGGGATTTTAGGAGAACTGATTTGGCTAAATTGAAGGAGAAGATTATGGATGAGGTAGGAGAGAGGGAGCAAACTGGAGGAGTAAACAAGCTTTGGTGATATAAATTTGTGTGGTGTGACATCATGAGGAAGCAACTTATTTCCATAAATGCAGCTTTTGGACTTGTATTTTTTCAGTTGTTTGTTTTACTTGATGTCACACTTTCTAACTGCATCCCGTTTTGAAGTCATTCTGTCTTGTACTCTCTGCTCTTTCCTTTTAGATATAATTGTTACATTCCTTAGAGTTCAGGTAATTATGCTTCTAATGGTTAAAAACTTAGACTGCTACATGATTTGTCAGGGTAATAACATGTCAAGTAACTATTAGCCATCTCCTTTAATGGTAGCGGAGTAAAAGCCGAGTTGTCATGTGACTTTTCCATGATGGGTCTCAATGGACAAGGCACTAAGAACCTTCATTCAGACCTGGCTGGTATTGGTCGGCTATGGTACAGACACGTGAATCTGTTTTATGTACCCCTCATGTAGATGCCACCTTATGTTCTCAACCCTTTCCCTTGTTGTGGCTGTGCATGACTGAGACTTGAAAAAATTCTGGTGCCAGAGCCTAAGCATACACCAGGCAATCACCAGAAAACTATGCACCTCATCTATAACTACAGACAAGATGATTGTGAATGTTTCCTTTTACTGTCCTCTCTGCTTCCTTAGCTGCACAATATGCAAAGTCCATTAGCAGTCTACCCGAATTATTTGACTATATATATTTTTTTGTCCTTTCATTGGAGCAGCCTAGGGAATATTATTGTGGGAATACAGGTGGAGCTGGGAGGTGAACTGTAAAATTAAATGTGGATAGTATATAAACTGCATCCAACTTATAACAAAAACAAGAAAACAAAAATCAAGATATGTTCATAGTCTGTTTTTCATTCTGTGATCAGCATTCCCTGTTATCCAACTAATGCTTCAGTAACACTTTCACTACGCATGGTGTGTCCAGCGTTACTCAGCAGCTGGTAAAGCCTAGGTCAGCTTGCAAAGGCCATCTGTTAGCTAGACTGTCAAATCTCATAAGAGTGTGTGTGTGTGTCTGTGTGTGTGCGCATGCACGCCTCCTGCGCTTATTAACCATCTGGTCACTACCACAGTTACACTGCCACTTGTTCTGCATCACTGTAGTTAGAGGTGAACACAGCACCACCATCATCTTGGAAGCTGTGATGGGGGTTCATTTTCTGGTCTTAACCTACTTCAGTGGTTGATGTGCACACTTACAAACATGAGGTCCTGCTGTACTTTCTCCTGTGAGCATGCATGCATGTTACTGCACACACTTCATGTGACTTTGCTGAGCTAAGCGTGCATCCCTAACCTGTAACCTGCATGCCTTGCCTTTTTATCACTGCAGTGGTCCAGGCCACCTATCTCCATCCAGGATAGCTGTATTGCTGTCAGTGCTTACAACTACCTTCCCTTCTCAACTCTCCCATCTCCCAGGTTGTTAGTCAGTCTTAGGGTGTCTGGTTCACAGTCAGGGCACTATCTGTTTGTGCCAGAGAGCTGACATTATATTTATTTATTTACTACCACTTGGTCCACACTGTGCGCTGCCAGTACGCCTTATCCATAAATCATATTGTAGTAGCTTCTACCGAGTAGAGCTTTAACAAGAAAACCTGGCACATGGGGCAGCATACCCATTGGCTGCCACCCATGAAAACACAGGATAACTAATTACCTTCATCTACTATTGCAGCATAAGTTTTACGTGTTTATTTGTACCTTATAGGTTTCACAGTAACTTGTTTGTCAAATAAGCAAATTTCCTTTGTAAAATGACATGGCATAGGCTTATGTTTTAACTGTAATTATGTGGAATTTCAATTTGCAAAGTTATGTGACATTTTTTTAACTGTATGGCTTTTCACCCTCTGATAGTCAGCCATCAAGCCTCTCACTACTGGCTGCCCATTTGTTCCCAGTGGTGGGCAGTCCTCAGATACACTAGGGTGAGAGCTGTTGGAGATACAATAGTACAGGCAGTTATAGGGACTAATTGTGCCCTTGCTAGCTTTCCCTCTATGAGGGTGTATGTTTTATTATGGATGGCTTAGCCCCTCTACTGCTGGGGATGTGAATACTTTGTCTCACTACAAGGTCCACCTATGCCTTTTGTGTCCGCACATGGATTCTTGTCCTTATGTGCTTATAAGAGCTACCATGGCCATTTTGGGTACTCCAGTCCTCATTCTTCCTGTACCGTCTCCCTGCATCTTGACACGTCTACCTTCAAGCAGAGGCTTTGTCAACAAAGCAGCATGGTAAACAAATAAATAATTAAAACTTTTTCCCTGCCAGTGTAACACTACCAAAAACCTCCTGCCTGTCAAGGCCCACTCTTCTATGCAGTGGGCACTAAGCAGTGTCTTCTCTCTTATATCCACTGACATCATTTGCTGTTCTCTTGTCTTACAGTGCACTGTGCTGCTACTGTATCAAACAGACAGACAGACAGACATACAAACAGACAGACCTGCAGATGTGTCCTTATTGTTGGTTCTGCTTCCATCACTCAGAGGGCTGCCTAAAATTTTAATCTTTCAGTCGTCCAGTCTCTCTTTTCAGAATGGGAGTCTGCTGTTCTTTTTTTGCTTCACTTGTGCCACTTCCCATGCCCTTCCTGCGGCCCTGCTACAGATCACAGGGAAGGACAGATGAGTAGAAACATGTGGCAATAATAAAGTCACCATTTAGTTAAGATTTCTAAGTGTCATAGTTTGACTCGCCTCAGATCTTCACATCCACCCACTCCCATATAATCCTGCACTCCACCTTCTTGCGTACAGCAGGTATCCTGTGCCTTCTCTACTCTTTGTGATTTCTTATGTTACTTCCTTAAGTGTAATTTTACTTTTTCAGTGCAAGAGTCTTTATCTGGACTAGCTATGAACCACATATGTTAGCCTACTTTGTTTATAATCCTTTTATATTTCAGTGTTTCTGCCTTGCCTGTTCCGTTTTTAGTTTTCTTCTGGTCTCTAAATAACATACATTCATGGTGCCCATGTTATGTTTCTGTTTTACATGCTTATTCTGCTGACCTTCCTTTTTATGATTCTATGCCATCATAGCAGTATTCTAGAAATGGATGTTCTTGCTTGCTCTGGTTTGATCTGGCTTTACCAATTACTGCAGTGGGATGGGAATGCATTTGTCATCTGAATAAGCATTCATTAAATTGAAGTCTTGTTCTTATCAGCTGCCTGCGGAACAAACAAGATTTTCAGGCTAATTATGATGTGATTTCCTTATTAACTTACTATAATTGGATTTATTACCTGGTAATCAGTCTTTTTATCCTTATAGGGTAAGCAGTACTGTTTGTTAGAGCTGACTACTTAGGATTATTAAATCTCAGTTGGTATTTCTGTCTACACAAAGAAAGGTGTACAGACTGTGAGAAAAATTTATAAAGACAACTAATACAATATATAGATTTTAGCATAAGGAGGTTGCAAATGAAGGCTTACATGTGCTGTTACAGAAAATAATTGCTTTGTATGTGTCTTAGGGCATTTCTACCTACTGCAGTGTGTGATAACCTGTTGAAACTTTACTTTTGGGGATTGTAACACGTGCTGGGTACATTTAACAATTTTAATGATATAGACACATGAAGGGCAAGAATGTAGAAGAAATTTAACAAATGTTTATGCAATTTTCTTGACTTATGGAGTGAACAATCATCATTTTCTCGACTGTGTATCAAGACTTTCATATCATTCAAATGCAGCCATTAAGGTTTCAGATCATTGTTTGTTGTTTCACTGTCATGTCTACACTTCAATAGCAGAGAGGTGACATTAAGGCATTCCATTCTACCACAAAGGTTACATAACAAAGGTGCATTTTTGACAGGCATGGATGGGGGACTACAGGAGGAAGAGTACAGACAGAAGTGCTTTCTCATAAAGACAAAATTTAAAAAGCTCATTTTGAGTTACTGTGCAGCCCACCCCCCTCGTGTCTAGGAAGAACATGAATAATGCTTTATCACTGTGTTAGTATACATCTATTTTAGTTTATTACCCACAATTTTCCATTATTATGGGAAGGATTATTGGGATTACTAGTTGTAGGTAGAAACTCAAAGGAGCATTAGACTGTCCAAATGACAACTCAGCATGCATGATTGGCATAGTGACACGACTGATGGTTTCTGCTTTTATAGTCTGAGGAATGACAGGTCCATCTGTATTTACAAGGCCATAGATCTGTGTGGATCTTAAGAAACCTCTCGTTATTTTTCCATGGTAGCTTTCAGCCAGAATATTTTGCATTTGAATAACCCAGGGATGGGCTGAATAAAGATATATTGGGACATTTACATGTTTCTCCTATCCATGAGGGGCAGGGATGCTAAACTGGGAATGAATTTGTGGGTATCCATCCATCTGTCTATATTATGTTTGAATAGCATAAGAGAAGTACTTTGATTTATGAATAGTGGGAGACCATTCCACTGAAGCGGTATTCTCTGTGATACATACCTATCACTCCAATATGCACTGTTTATGCTGCAAAAGTGATTAAGATCTCTTGACTGGGTATTTATGATGCCGCTGGACTTGCAAACATAAAATATGGTCTGATGGACCTCTATACATGAGGCAAAGGCCATCTTTTAGTAGCCTGTATGATACTGAGAAGATGGACAAGGCTCTGAGACTGTCTGCATAGCCTTTAGGATTTAGGCCTTTGATTTTTTTCCTTTTAGTGAGAAAGTGTAGTGGTCCTTCCAGTTGTGGCAAGTGTTTGGACAGGTGCATACTGAAAGGGATACTATAATCAATGATCGTTCTAATCAATACCAAGTACAGTGGAACAGTTACATCCCTGAACCTTGGCGCAGTATGTCTAGATATAAACCGTGCAATGAAAAAGGACTTCCTTACAGCTGTGGGTACATTGTGACCAAAGGAAAGGTCATTACTGGTGTAGATTCTCAGATCACTAATTACGGGATAAATTTTCAGGGGTGTGTCGTCAATGTGATAGGTACAGGGAGAGTCATGCTTGTAGAAGGTACAGTTGTATACGTGTTGGCATTTAGTTTTAGTCCATAGTTTTGACACCAGCTATTTGTTTGTAATATTGCCAGTAATCACAATAAATCTGTCCACAAAAGGGAATTTATTGAAACTACAATAAGAGCCTTAGCCACCAAAGTTAACAGACTTATTCAGATTAAACTGAACATAAGACACGCTTCCTGTTTTATATTACAATGAATAAGTCACATGGTTAAAGGCTAATTATTAGAATTACTTCAAACAGTTTGGTTTATTCTTTAAGAAATTCAAATGTATATTTTAAGGATATGATTATACACTTCTTGGCATTTAGTTTTAGTGTTTGGTTTTGACACCCAGTATTTATTTGGAACAGGCCTTCTTGGAGGATATTGGTCTCCTCTGGTGTGTTTGATAGCAAAAGTGGTCAGCCCCAAACCCTTATTATTAGAGTTGATCTCTGAGAAATAAATGCCAAAGAGGAGTGGCTCAAGGAATGATCCCTCAGGTGCAGTGGTAGAAACCAGGTTTTTGGCGGCGGTAGAGCTGATCACCCTAACTTCCTGAGTTCTATTTTTGAGCCAGTTTACTATCCACTGAGTTACAGAGGGATTGACATTTAGCTGGGAGAGTTTATCTGTGTAAGTTGAGTGTGGGATGGTACTGAATGCTTTTGCAGGGTCTAGGCATGTGCTGTGTACTATCACCCTCATCCGTTGCTTCACTATTATTTTTGAAGATGTCATCCAGTTTAGGTAGGTAATACCTGGCCATGATGAATCTGAATTGGGAAGGGTCAAGGGTCTGCATGTTACCTACAACCTGGTTTATTAATTCCATAATGATCATTCCATGATCCATTCCACAGCCTTAGTGATGAGACCGGTCAGACTTATGGATCTAATTACCGGGCCTGTTGTAGTCCCACCTTTGTGCAATGGGTAGTGATGAGACTGGTCAGACTTATGGATCTATAATTGCCGGGCCTGTTGTAGCCCCTAATTACCGGGCCTATTGTAGCCCCACCTTTGTGCAATGGGTTGATCATTGTTATCCTTCATTCATCTACCATGAAGCCTGTTTTGAGGTTGATATTGAATGGTTTCTTGCACACTTTATCTCAAAAAAGTGGAATATATTTCACTTTAAGTCAGCTTGCATGTTGCTGTGTTACATAGTTTCATGTATGGTAACAGTTTCTCTTTTTGAGTTTGATAGCCAAATATTAGGAAAGGAGACTTACAAAGGTAAGCTGGTCAGTCATTTGACAAACAGACAAAGAAGATGTGGCAACTTTCTAAGTACAGAAAAAGAAAAAATATATAAAGACTTTGTTTCTTATTAAAACAGATACCACATGAGCATGAAACATGTCATTAAAAAATTAATTTATAAAGCCAGATTTGTTCAATGAGAGCTGAAATGCTAAGTCATTATGGATGAGGGTAATATTTCCAGGAATATAAAGTATCACACATGCTCCAAAAAGCAGCAAGTTAACTGAAATCCTAAAACTGTGTTGCAGCCATTGGTAATAGAATGATCACCCTAGGAGTCCCACAAGGTTCTATTCTTGGACCCCTCCTTTTTTCTATATTTATCAATAATCTGAATTCATCTGTCCCTTAAACTACCTGTATACAATATGCCGACGACTCTACATTAATCTGTACTGCAGCCCCTCAGGCTGAACTAAGCAAATAAATGCAATCACTTAGCAGAGACTGAGACTGGTTCTCCCTGTCTAAACTCCTCCCCTAAAAAAACCAAACTTTTTACCTACTTTTTACCCCTAATTCAAAGTTCTCCTATCTTCAGTTCTCTAAAATAATATAATGGCACATACTGTACCAACCATACCAGGTGTAACAATCGATAGTAATCTTAGTTAACATCACAGTTTTTTGTTAACACAATCACTTAACTAAAAACTTCACTTAATAATAAAAAACTCTTCTTTATAGACTTTTATAGACCTTACTCTCTCCCCAGGACTAACTAGCCCAAACTTCTACCACCTCACCTCACTACTCTTCATCACCAACCTATCTAACTAAACTATAAAATAACCTAAAAAAAATAATCACCTCTTGCTATAACACCCATATTTAATACACAACTGGTTGCCACTCATTCTAACCAAACTAGGATGAAAAAAAAAACCAAATTCTTGAAAAACAAAAAACTATTAAACCAAAAACTCCTGTAACATCCCACAACCCACATATAAACACTACTCTACCCTTATTACCCCTTATCCCCCCTTACCCTACGCTCAACCCCATTTAACTACCCTAATATAATAAAACAAGCCACAAACAAATCTCTAACAAAAAATAACACTGTCTCTTTGAAATTCATGGAACAAATCATTGGAAAAACAATATCCCTGGAATCCACCACAAACTAAAAAACAACTAAATCCACAAAAACAACAACTATACTTTTCTCCTAATTTATGTTTTTTTCCATGTTTTTTCCTTCTTAAATCTCCTCCTTCCTTTTTTTTTCCTCTCTCTGCATTCATCCCCCCTCGCTCATGCAAAAAAAAAAAATTCCACTATCTTAAAATAAAAAAAAATAAAATCTATTTCTATTTTCTTATATTTTTTTTAATTAAATTATCCTGTTATAAACATATATTGTTATATTCCTGTTATAAATAATTATTTACTGTTTACTATATCAAATTTAATTTTAAATATTTTTTTTATATTGTTTTATATTTTTTAAATTTTTTTTTTACAAGAGCTGTTTTTAGTTTTTAATTTTTAAAATATGTTTACTTATAGTAGACATTTTTCCTTTTCTCCTAGCAAAAAAAAAAAATGGAAACGGAAAAGACTAGCCTAAATGTAATTTGTATCCATGGCCGAGACCTTCTAATGGGACTGTTTGCAATTTAGATTTTTAAAAGCCTGTTATCTATGTATTTAAAATGTTATTTTTTATATGGTGGGCACACCTCTCAACTGTCCAAATTTTTGCAGAATGTCCAGATTTTTGCTTCGTATTTTTGGTCTGTTCCTCATAAAATGTGTGATTTTCTGGTAAATAGCGGAGGATTGAAGTCACTAAATAACATACGTTTGCATTCCATACATGGTATCCATCAGAAAATGCACGCTGATACAAAATCTACCATTTTATCAACTTCTTAAGATTATAAGAGCAATATTTAAAATTTGTCCCTGATTTTGGCCCTTTGTTTTCCATTGTGCGTGACTTTGTCCAAATTTAATTCCTGCACATAGTAAATTTGGCCTTGTATTCCCATTTTTGAATTATTGTGTAATGCCTTTTAACGGCAAATATGTTGAGGCTCAATGGGCAACAGATGAAAGAGGTATATTATAAATATAATGTAAGAAATCTGGACAAAGCCTAAAATAATGGGAGGACAACAACTCAAAACAGGGATAGATTTTAAATGCTGTTCTTTTCCTTGAAAAGTTGCTAGACTAACACAGTTATGTTAGCATTCATTTTATGAAGGATATGAAGTCTGAAACTCAAACGTATGTTGTTATTTAGTGACTTCAACCCTCAGTAAGTTGCCAGAAAACTACTAATTTGATGAGGAACAGACCAGAAAATACAAGACAAAAATAAGCACAGTCTGTGAAAATCTGGACAGTTGAGAAGTATAATTGGGAATGCAACAGGTGAGCATAATACTAGGTGTGTGTTTTCTACACACTTTATAAAAATACTTGCTTAGACTCAGAAATCAACATACCAGAAATACTAGCCAGGTTATCAGCTATATACAGCAAGATCTAAAAAGTTAACAATGTGCATGTTTTTGCTGGTCTTTAGAAAAAAAAAATATGATTAATATTAAGAGACTGGTCTACACCTGGAAATACCATCAGTGGAAGCAATTTGGAAGTTTATGTAGGCAAGTACCACTACTAACTATTGCTTACTATACATTCACTGTCACTTATACTCTGCCCTTAATCAGTTTTCAGCTTTACCCCAGTTGAGCCCTTGTGACCAAATGTTTGCAAATTTCTTTTCTCCTTCCCACAAGTAAGTCTACCTACATTTGCCACAGTCCCTATCACTCCTTCCCCACTAGTGCAGTCCTTCTAGGTTATCCCAGTTTATACCAATGCAGATACTGTAATCCCCACCTCACGTAATTAAAATATATTATGTCAGTAAGCACCATGGTTCCTGTTGCTTTATTCTGTCATTGTTGATTACCCCCCCTCGGAGATATCTTGCACTGTAGTTTAAACTGGCTTGATTTATATTCATATGAGCCTTCATTGGTTGCTCATGCCTGTTCTTATAGGATCATTGCCATTTGATTACACGATCATTTCACTGAATGACAATTAGGCAGAAAACCCATTTTACTGAATGTGGTATATCTTAATATGTTTCTATAATACAGCAGCAGAACTAAGTAGAAGTATATGATGATGCTTTAGCGCGTGACTGTGGTGATTTCTGCAAAGGTATACCTGACTCATCCAACACCCTGTGCTGGTCCCTCAAAACTGCACCCCACCCCCTTAGCTCTTCAAGAAATGAAGGGAATAAATAAATAACATGCTTACTTAAGGAAGTTGATTGGCTTCCTACAGTACATCAGACAATAATACCCCACCATTTACATGTCCCCACAGCTCTCAGAAAAAGGTCGTAGGCTTACTGCACAATTGGTTGCCTAATGCCTACAGTACAGCAGCCCTCAACTGTCCAAGTGAAAAAAAAAAAAAAGCACTGAAGTCAAGTGCTTTTATGCCCTTTGCTATGCTTGTGGTGCTATACATACTCTGTGCTGATGTGGCTTCTGTATGTATAAAGGCAGTTATTCCTTCCATATGATATTTTCACTTTTCTACATAGTGTTAGTATATTTAAGTAAGGGTATTGTGGGGTGCAGGGGACTTACCCCCTGCAAAAAAAGTATTTGGAAAACTTTGTCCTTGAATGTTTTTGACTGTATCATGTTTCTGTTATTTCATTTTTATTTTGAATTTTATTAAATGTTCTTTCAGTGAAACTGGCTTTTGGCAATTTTGACTCAGTGAATTATTTTTCAGTAAAATTATCATTCAGTGAATTGACACAAACCCATTGTCTAGTGGTGGTGAGCTAGGACAATGAACCCATTGTCTAGTGGTGGTGAGCTAGGACAGTGAACCCATTGTCTAGTGGTGATGACTTAGAACAATGAACCCATTGTCTAGTGGTGGTGAGCTGGGACAATGAACCCATTGTCTAGTGGTGGTGAGCTAGGACAATGAACCCATTGTCTAGTGGTGGTGAGCTAGGACAATGAACCCATTGTCTAGTGGTGGTGAGCTAGGACAATGAACCCATTGTCTAGTGGTGGTGAGCTAGGACAATTAATCCATTGTCTAGTGGTGGTGAGCTAGGACAAAGAATCCATTGTCTAGTAGTGGTGAGCTAGGACAGTGAACCCATTGTCTAGTGGTGGTGAGCTAGGACAGTGAACCCATTGTCTAGTGGTGGTGAGCTAGGACAGTGAACCCATTGTCTAGTGGTGGTGAGCTAGGACAGTGAACCCATTGTCTAGTGGTGGTGAGCTAGGACAATTAATCCATTGTCTAGTGGCGGTGAGCTAGGACAGTGAACCCATTGTCTAGTGGCGGTGAGCTAGGACAGTGAACCCATTGTCTAGTGGTGGTGAGCTAGGACAATGTTTAATTTATAATTCTTGTTTCTGTTACTGAACTCTTTCAGTAACATCAGATCAGACACTATCTGACCATTACATGTTCTCTTACAACTCTGTTCAATTTTACAGAAAATACCACTGTTTTCAGAGATTTCTCTAAAGTGTCCTTGCCCTCTCAGGTAATATTATAAAGTTCAGGAGTTCTCCTTCACATGATGACCTGCTCACTAAGTCAATCAGCTATACCTTTGACTTTCATTCCCAAATTAATTCCTGTTTGGAAGTATCCATCCTTATCCACCACAAGTGCAACACAAGTTTATAAGTAAGCTCCTGTGACAGAAAACTACCATAAACAAACTATACTACAAAAGGAGGAATTTTCTGACCATAAGAAGCAAACTCAAAATCCTTTCCTCTAACGGTTAAGTAATCTATTAATAATAATAAATAATCTCAAATCCTATAAAGCCAATTATGAATTAAATATTGCATCCCTTGCCAAGTATTATCATAAGACTTGCTTAATTATGTTAGGAATCTCTGTAACAATAGTCAGTAAAGTACTACTCCTTCTGAACCACAAGACAGTGCTGGTAGACTTGCTGACTGATTTTTTTTCTGACTTTAGTCATTTGTTTCTTCCCTGTCTACCCTCTGCTACAAACTCACCCTGACACCCTTTTGAAATTACTCAGAACAGGTCCTGATTACAGCCTCTAAAACCGAAAATACAAGGTCAACATAACCTGAAATGTACTTGGTTGTCTTCTACTCAACCTCAATGTCTCCTCAGAATATGTTCTTGAAGGATGTCTATACAAGGTTGGCTCCAGCACTTACCCTGGGAACTATAGTCCTATTAGTCTTATAAACATTATCTGCAAGGTAATGGAGAGAATTGTAAGAAAACTCATAAATTACAACATAAAGAGCTTGCAGTGCCTTGTCCCTCACCTAGAAAAAGGTAGATCTTGCGTGCTGAAATTGGTGGACTTCTTTGAGAGGTAACTGAAGCACTGAATAATGGGAAATCAGCCCACACCACCGACCTTGGCATGGCAAAAGCCTTTGACCTTTGATACTATCCCAAACTTTGGTATCCCAAATAAACTCAACCGACTGAATGTCAACCCTTATGTAACCAAGTGGGTCACTAACTGACTGACAAATCAAACCCTTACAGTGAAGTTATGGTGACACTGTCTTCAAAGATCCCCTTCATAAAGGATATACCATAGACTTCCATGCTTGGACCACTCCAATTCAGTTTATACTTCTCTGTCAAGGATCCCTGACTGTTTGTTGATGACTGTAAACTTGGCGCTATCATTATCTCTGTAACAGAAACCCATATACTGCAAGTCAGTTGTAACCATGCCAGTTCCTGATCTCTAGAACATCACCTAAAACCAAATGTAAATAAATAAATAAATAATGCAGTATAGTTTTCTTTGAAAAGCAAGAACATCTTGGTGAAACACATCACCTATACCTTGTACAGTGTTTTGAAGGTTTACAATTAAATACACGGTCACTGCTGTCGACCAGCATGCAGTCGAAAGGCATTTTTCAAAGGGCAGAATGCCCACTCAAAATACATTGACTAAACTAGAGAATGGGTAGTGTAGTTTGAGTATCTCAGTTTGGCATTGTGCACTGAGATCATAGTTCAGTAAGGAACAGGGAATTGGCCCATTTCCTCTCTGTAGTGCGATTTCGGAGTTGGTATATATATAAGTTGCAGGGGGGGGGCGCAGGGGGGCTTGTCCCCCTGTAAAATAGTTGTACCATTGACCATGGAATGTCATGGTATGTGAAGGTGCATAGCATGGGTGACTGACATCACCTCCTGCTATATAGAATACATCGAACTATGGGTGTTGATGTATTCAGTTTTGACCTGTTCCAGATTCAGGATTTCGGGTTGACCATATGACCGGTCAACCCATGGAGTTTCCAGGTTTCAATAGTAAACCGTCTTTTTATGTGTACACATATATATATATATATATATATATATATATATATATCTGTGGGAGATGTATATGGGAGCACTAAAGAATCCTGAAAGCCCAAAATCCTGAAAACACACCGGATACCAACACTTACTATATTCCAACAAAAGTACATACAGAAACAAATAAAACACAAAGCATATTACTCTAAGTATAAGCAGAGGGGCAAGCCCCACTCTGCCCCCCACACCCCCGCTGCTTAAATATATCAACTCCAAGATTGCACTTAGTGTACTGAAGTGCAATCTCAGAGTTGTTATATTTAAGCAGCAGGGGGTGTGGGGGGTGCTTGCCCCCTGCCGTATAGTTGAAAGGTAATATGTTTCTGTATGTACTTGTGCTGGAATATATATGTGTGTGTATATATATATATATATATATATATATATATATATATATATATATATATATATATAAAATGTATATATAATATAGCAAGTGTTGGTATCCTTCGTGTTTTCAGGATTTTGGTCGCAGGATTTGGGCTTTCAGGATTCTGTAGTGCTCTCATATGTATATATATATATATATATATATATATATATATATATATATATATATATATATATATATATATATATATATAAACACAGCAGACAAAGACTAAAACATGTTTGATACAATTTTCATCATATTAGATATATATTTCTAATGAGACAAAACAGCATTTTGCAGAGAAACCAACATGATAGTTATTTGCAGAAACAAAAAAGCCTGACCACTTTCATTGGTCTGTAAACAGCCTATGCAGTTACTAGTTCTGGAATCTACTGACTGCTGCCATTAGCAGAGAGTAGAGAAAGACCATTTGATTGGTCGGTAATGCTTAGACTTTGTATTGTTAGGGCATACAAAGGTAAATGCTTCCTACTAGAACATGCATATTTGTCTGAAGATTATACCCGTTTGAAGTGAATTTCTTTTGAACACAGTAAACTGTGAGTGAAGGGACACTTTATCGCTTGCATGTAGGAGCCTGACCATTATAGGTATCCCACAGTCAGTTTTCCAGGGTTGCGGTCCACTCCATCTAACGTGTATGTTGTCTTATGCTAATTCAGGAGGTCCTTAAGGAAAGACTATCATTCAGAGATGTTCTGGATTCCTTCAGGGGAGTGGAGGACCCTGTGCTCCTAACGGTGATACAATCTTGCATACTAAGAAATGATTTTGTTGTAATGTGTAAATTAATCAGAAATGAATACCCTTCAAATAGATGTCCTTTCCAACGCAGTATAGATTTGGAAGAATGCATTTCATTTACATTAGACAGGAACCAGACACTAGAGGTTTCTAAAGCATTTAAAGTTGTGACTATCCACCACGTCTAATTCTTATGTAGCCCAATGACAATTTAAAGGTACTTGAGCAGAGACTATGCAATCCAAACTCCCTGTGAAGAGCTAAAGAGCTTAAGTTGTTGTAAACAGAGCTGTGGCTTAAAAATTCTGAGCTCATATTCTGAATTTATACACAGAACCAATCAAAACAGAACAGAATAAAGAAATAGCAGAGGCTGTCTCCTAGGTCATTAAAAAATAACAAAACTGCGACTGTGCCACATTTTAATGTTAAAGAAATTATGTCTCTGCTTTTGAATTAAAGTAACACTCTATCACAGATAAAAATTATAATTCTAAAGGCAGATGGTCTATTGGGATATTTATCTCTCTAAAGAATTTCTGTGCATTAAACAACTGACAGTTTCAATTTGAGGCAGCGGGATACTTGCATCAGTTATTATTACATATGCTTTGGGATACAAGCAGATGGGAATGCTCATACAAATCACATTATCTAATTAATTATTTCCTCCCACATACATTGACATATGTACTTTGCATCCTAGAAGTTGTGTATTATACTTGAATAAACTCATGACAGTGTTTGGATATGACTAGATATGAACATATTTGGGTGACATTTTTAATGTTTTTCTGTTATCTTTTCAGCAAAACATATTCAATTTGGCTGTAAGGTAATAGAAATTATTTAGAAACTAATTTATGCTAGTAATATTTTGTAGAAGATGCACCACTGCAGTTTTGAGCTGTTACAGATACAAGTATATGAAGTATAATGAACAGGTGTTTTGTTAAGATGAGAACAAATAATACAGCAATAAATAATTATTTGTCATTGGACACAAAGATATGAGGTGACATTTCTCAAAATAGAAATATGTAGGTTTGGTGTATTTGTTTTACCTCAAGAAACGTATGGTAATGTCATTAAAAAGAACTTGACCACTCACTTTTCTAGTGTAGATATATATATATATATATATATATATATATATATATATATATATATATATATTTTTTTTTTTTTTTTGCCAGTTGTAAACCATCACCGAGTGGCTTAACACTGATTATAGTCATAACAGGTTTCTGTCTGTTGTATGACATCTTGAAAATCTGCTATTGCTTTGGCTTCTGCAAATGGAAGTTTGTTGTATTGACCACAAAGCTGTCTTTGAAAAATGTTGTCACATCTTTTAAGTTGTCCATCTTGTATTTCTCCTAATGTCACTTTGTTCTAATACATTTTCTTCCTGAATTTTGCTACTAGCCCTCAACAGTACTGAAGCTTTGTCATGTGTCCCCTTCTCCTCATAGTTTAAGGATATAAATATTATGTTTATTTTTATCGGACTCTCTTCAGCTGTGTTTTGGTGCAAACACTGTACCATTTTCCCATCATCCTCTGGAGAAGCTCAGCCATGTCTTGGGATGAGATCAGTTCCGCAGCACAATACACATAGTTAAAAATGGAGTCTTTGCAGTTATCCGTACAAAGTGATGAATTCCCATTTTTCTTATCGATTGTCATATTTCAACAGGCTGTCTTTACTGACTTACTGCAGTGATTTTCCAACTTTATCTCATCCAAAATGATTCTGTCAAGACCTGTTTCCATTCGTCTTCTTCTTGATTGTACTTTTCCCCTTTATCTCACAAAATCTCACAACGGATGCCAGAAGATGCAGGATTTGACAGAGATGTTATTATTTATTCTTTAGGAACTACCCTCTGCTTACAAATTTATGTCATCTGTTAAAAGTGGATGAAATGGTTTTTATCACTGTTCAGAAACTGCCTCATAGTATGTTTTTCTCAAATCTGTTTTTGAAGCATTTGGTTTGCTCCTGTATTTCATATGACATTGTGCAATTTAATGCATGTGAAATGTATTAGGATTTTCTGGAAACAGGACAAAGGAAAAACATATTCAAAAAAGCATGCGGTCCTGCTATAAAGAGGTTGATAGAAAGTGCTGCATAGGCATTTTTATTTTATTTATCATGATGGGACAACAGGAAATTGTCGCAAATGAAGTAAGATACCAGAAAAGTTCACTACATCTATTTATTTATTTATTGACATTTGATTACCAGGAAAGGGTAGAAGCCCGTTGTTGGTGGAGGCCCAGGGAGAAAAGCTTCAAATTATTACAAAACATTTTAGAAGCAATTCAAAAATAAAACAAAAACATCTGCAGTTTAAATAATTATAACAAATTAGACATAATATAAAAACATTGTTTAAGAACTGATACAAGTTATGTGGCAGTCATTTAATATTTAGAGAAATTTTAGACAGTTTGTGTAGAGAAATTAAAGGTAAGTTAGTCTAATACAAACAGGAATTGCAATATGAAGTGATGGAAAGACAGGCCTTATATTTAAAGAGAAAGTCAGGGAAGAGAATGAAATAGCAGTAAGGAAGTAAGTGAAGAAGGGAGAGTAAGGAGGTGTAAGGAACGAAAAGGTACTTGTTCACGTTTAGGCACACTTCTCAACTTCTTAGTGCAAGAAATCTGGACAAAGCCAGACAAAATGGGGGCCAAAGATCCAAAAAAGGGACATTTATTTTAAATATTACTCTTACAAAATTAGGAAGTTGCTAGAGTAGCAGAGTTTGTTTTAACATGCATTTTCTGAAGGATTTAAAGTCTGAAGCTCAAAGGTTATGTCAACATTTAGTGACTTCAGTCCTCCTATCATTGCAGTGATTTGCTAGAAAACCACAAATTGTATGAGGAAAAGATCAGAAATATGAGCCAACATTTGGGCATTCTGTCAAACTCTAGACAGTTGAGAGGGTATGCATTTAAGGATGTGGTTTATCCTGGTTTTGAGCAAGAACAGAGCTAGGAAGTCTTTCAGAGTGGTTTTGAAAGATGGGATGGAGGGTAGTGACCTGATGGATACAGGTAAGGAGTTCCAGGCCTTAAACAACCTTGTATGAGTACAGACAATGCCCACCAGATTTGATAGGTTTGTAGACAGATAGGAGTTTTTGGTCAGTGGATCACAAAGGCCGACTGGGAACATAGCTGTATAGAATGTTTCTTAGTGCTGGACAAGAAGATGGATGCTGGATAATTTTATAGGTGGTAAGAAGTTGTGTATATGTTGGTTGATGAGGCAGTTCTAACCAATTTAGGCTTTTTAGTGCTATATAGTGGTGGGGTCTGAAATGGGTATGTGCTGCAAATTTAGCAGCTTTGCTACATCATTGTTCAAGTTTTAATTTTTTGTGAAGCCTGGAGGTTAGAAATAATGGGAGCACCATATAGAAGACTGAGGAGCTGCCAAGTAGTGGTAAATGTAGTTTTAGTTGCGTTGGTGAGAAAGTTTTTGGCTCTGTAAGTCATCCCTAGTTTTTCATGAGTCTTTCTTATGCAATTTTGTATATGTAGGTCAAATGTAAATTATCATCTGCTATCACCCCTAATATACTATGAGAAGTGACTTCAATGGTTGTGAGGATTTTAAATTTTATTTTTTCATCAGAGAGGTATTTGGGGAAAAAAGTAGTAGTTTTATTTTTTGGATTGAGCATGAGTTGCGAGTTCGAAAGACATGCTACAGTGGCTGATAAAGCTTTCTGATTAATTATTTTGAGGTGTATCATATGGTCAGATGTACACATGACACTGCAATAATCTGCATATTGTATTAGGGTGGCCTGTTGTGTGGAAATATAATGTGTGTTGGTGAAAATGTTAAAGAGTAAGGGGGCCAAGGATAAAGTCTTGTGGTACACCAGTGGTGACTAGGAAGTAAGGAGCAAGCATGGAGTGCAATTTTACTGACTGATACCTATTGGACAGGTGGCTTTTGAACCACAGAAGGGTGGGCTGAGAGAGACCTAGTGAGGACATTTGAAATAGAAGTTTGTTATGCCAAACTGTTTCAAAGGCTTTAGACAAGTCTAGGAATAATGAAGACACTAGTTTGCCACTCTCAATCTTTAACCATATCGGTTAGAAGGGCAGTGCTAGTACTATGAGAAGGACAGAAGCCATATCGTGTAAGGGATAGGAGTTCTTCCTGCAAGAGACAGTCTAGCAATTGTTTTTGAATACATTTTTCAAGTATTTTGTCAAGGGGAGATAAGATTGGTATAGGTCGAAAGTTATTAACGTCTGTTGAATTTCCTCCTTTGTGCAGAGGGATAAAATCTGACTTTTTCGAGAGACAGAGGAGAGAATGTGGGATTCCTGGATTGGCCAATTTATATGGATTGAGACAGGATAGGCAATGCAACTGGCTGCTGTTTTTAGGTACTCACTTGGAAGGTCATCAGCTGAAGATGAGCATGGTTTAAGTTGTTTTAAGACTGAGTTTATATAAGGCCTGGCATTCAGACTAATCTTAAGCATAAATAAACATTTGCAAAAAAAAAAAAGTAAGACATTTAAATAAATAACATACATACACATGTCATTGATGAGGGGTATTTGATGACAAAGTAAGACCACAGAAAGTATCAGGAATGAACTGGTTGACTAAAACATGTCTGGTCAGTTTCAAGGCATTACAAAATATAACTAGAATGAAATGTGGCATACTTGCATATTACTGACATAATCCAAGGTGTGTAGGGCCAGCTCGAGCAACATCCAGACAGTATGACTGCATACAGATCCAGATTCCAGTTTGCATAGAGGCCACAGTAGCATATTGTCAGTGTTAGTAATACATTTTGGTGAGTGTTTACCTAACCCATTGGGACAGTGACCCTTTTACAAAGGAAGCCAAAGGCACAAATGACATCCAAGTACAGCACCATACATATCGGATGAAAGCATGCTTCCTTAATAGGAATAGCATGCAGTTTATATGTATAGTTATAGGCTAACTTCAATACATATTATGCATGTAGTTACATAGTCTTTGTATAATTCATGCAACGTACTCATAAACTCTTAAACACTGAACCCATACTGAATGCAGTAAGTGATATGGGATAGCCGAGTGAAAAACTTCTAGTACTGGAGGTCAGCTGATGAGTGAGAAAAGTATGAAATGTTGTGTGCATTTAATTTTTATCTTTTTTCATTGATTGTATGGATATTCCTAAAGACTCTGCTTTTTAGTGCTCTGTGGATTTGAGTTAGATGTGTATCCAAAGTTTCACTGACACATATGGAAGATAATGTGTTAGCGAATTGTTAATTTTTTTTTGCAAGGAGAAGTAAACTCAGAGTGCAAAGTTGTAGATAAATGCATGTTTCCTCCCTGTGGCACTACTTTAAGGTGCGAAGGGATGGACTGTGAATAAATGTTTTCTAAAGCAGTTTAATATTATTATACATTTCATGTAGCTTATTGTGGTCATGTAGAGTAGGACTGTGCAGCAGCCTAACACATTGAGGAGCAGCTGACTATTAACCTTTATTTGACTAAGGACGTTTTAACACGTAGCAGGACTCACATTTTTTACTTCTGTTTTTGGTGCCTCTAATTGCTTATCATCTGCCTTGTCCTAGTGCCTTTCATCAGTCTCCATGGCAAGGAGGAGAGGAGATGTGGGTTATCAACATGAGGCACCATCCTGACAGAAGGTGTTGCTTTTCCCTTTTATCCTTCCCTTAACCCCACCCCCTTTGTATATGGGATACACCAGTCACATTCTCCACTGTAGGTGATCTCCGTTTACGTTCACATATGTTGGACTGGCTAAACTAAAAACTCCAGCCTACAGTGGGGGTTACAGCCAGGCAGGACATCTCCTCTATGCCTGGGATGGATTTTTGACTTTAATATAGCTGAAAATCTGGCACACGGTTGAAGAACATTGACATATTGTTTACAAGATATCTGTTGAACATAATGTTTGAAACTACATACCTTTTTTAATAAAGAAGAGGATGGTAACACCAAAGTAGAACAAAATGTGTGCTTCTCTGGCAAGACAGTATCCAAAAGTAGGATTTAGTTGATTGGTGGCTATTAAAACAATATTTAATGTAATTTTATAGTATACATAGTATACTATGTTAAAAAAAGTATGAATTCATGTATAAATGAATTTAAGGTAGCAAAATGAAACATTAATAGGGCAAAAGATCCTCTATATAATTAATTACTTTTCATAAGTGAAATCATTTGTGAGGTTTGAGTATTTGACAAGATTTTAATGCTGTGATGTGCGCTAACAGCATTCATTCACAAGGTATCGCTTTATGACAGGTATAGTAACATAGAGAGCTGTATTATTAGTAAATTTAAATAGTAAAACTTGTTTCAGCAGTTTTTTGTGCTCTTATATTTCCATGGATGTTGGGGATGTGCCACCAAACCTCTGCACTCCGAGGTTCCACTACCTTGAGCAGAGGGTGAGCTTAGTGTTTCACTCTTCTGTATCTTCCTCTGAAGCCTTGTGACCTCAGAGTTGGTATATATAGGTAGTGGGGATGTGGTGTTATAAAGGGGATACAGCACAGCCTCTTTGCCAAAGTAACCATTATTTAATGCCATTTGTACTTCTATTGTAAGTATTCAGGATTGTAATACATATGTGCCTCATGTATTTTTTGTGAGAAATTGTAAACACTTTTTATGGAAATGGTCACAGGTCTGGGATCATATAAAACAATTCAGCCATATGATAGTTGAAGATCAGTCATGTATCCTTTTTGTTGATGTAGCCAACGTTCTTTTGACCATTAAGTCATTTTATGATAGTGAAATGATGGTGTGATATTTTATCCCTGTCCCCATCAGGTCAGCACTGAACCCCACGGACATGGTGTCATCTGCAAGAGTGCACCATAATAATGTAGTTATATATTCATTTATTAATCATCACAAAGTTTGCACACACACACATATCTGCTTCCATGTAAAAATGATGAGTGGAAAAAAACAACTTGAATAAATTATTATTATTCCCAAAATAGTGTAGCATAATTAGTTAGACAAAAAATATTTCCAGTACTAACACTTTGCCCAGGAAATTTTAATCTGTATATTTAAGTTGATAATATCTTTGTTATTTACAGACCAGTAAATGCAAAGTGTTCAGTATTCAAAACCTATGATGTTACTACAAGCTGTACTTAGATGATTTGCTACTGAAATTTGAGGACCACAATTAGAAGGCTCAAAACATTGAGTCTAAATGTCTGAATATGCAGAATATATGCCAAGTCAGAGGTTGCAGATGTTCTTCATGTTTCACTGCTGCAGTCATTACATTTGGGTTATCTGCTTGCAGGTAGCCCTCAGCCAGCCTGATTATCAAAGTCTTGGGTCCTGCATCGGTTGTTGTCTCTTCTTCCATGATGTCAGGTAGTCAGGGGTATAAAGCATGTAGCAGATGCCATTACATCAGTCTTTCTTGCCGTGTGGTGCCCAAAGCAAAAGCAGTTCGCAAGTGCCGGTCGGCCGACTCCTGAAATTTTCATTTTCGAGTTTCAGAACTGAAGTCTTCAAAAAAACTAAGTACCCCATTGGGGATCCTTTTTCTTGCCCTAAACCGATGTCAATAAAAGTTAACAATTTTATTACTTGTGGAAAGCAAATACCTCATAAAGATTTTCATTCATACTGTATTCCTTGCTTTGGCCCAGACCACAAAGTTCCTCGCTGTCGGTTTTGTGCCTTATTCAATCCTCGAAATATTCGTTGGTTCATTTTCACATCAAACTATTTCGGTACTCGGTTTAATTATCCAGAAATGGCTTTGGTAAGCCATCCGACTACCGGCGTTCTGAAAAAACGTAAAGATAAAGACAGAGACAGGCCACATAGGTCCAAAGCTGCCAACGACGCTTCTGTTAAGCTAGTCGCCAGTTTGCTGGTACTCAGTGAGGCGCTTTCACAGCCCCTGATACCCGCTACTTCAGATTCGCAGGCCTCTACTGAGACCCATTCGGAGTCTGGTATGCCATGAGATGCTTCTTCGACTATGGAACCTGCGGCTTTCTCTACCTTGGATAGATCCAGAGCCGCTGTGCAGGCACCGGCTTCTGAGGGTGTATTCAGGCCTACTGACTTGCATATCAAACCAACTCCATCTTCTTCTTCAAGGCCTAAAACTCGATCCACGCCTAGAAAACCGACGTCCAAACTGCATGGTCAGGCCCATATGTCTAAAAAAACTAATGATAAGAATGGCTGAAGACCTTATTACTCTAATTAGGGGAACCCAGCCTTCTCCTTCTAAGAGACCTAGAACTGATTTTCCTTCTGATTCTTCTGATCAGGATTCTAAAATTTCTGTTTCATCTGATGACCAGGATTTGCCCTTATCTACCTATGAGGATTCTGATGCAGAGGACTCCATTTCCTCTGCTTCCCCTCCAGAAGATTTCTCTTTTGATGAAACTTTGCACACTCTTAGGGAGCATTTCCACTAGGAAAGCCAGGATTACTCTGACTCCAAAAAGAGGCTTAGGAAATTCTTACTCCTACCTCAGCACAGGCCTTTAGATATCCCTCCTGTACTGGACATTGTAGACCTCCGGCTCCCAGGAAACCTGACCGGTATTACAGAGTACCTGACTCTCACAGGTTCCTCTTTAAGAATCCTACTGCAGACCCAGAGACCATTTCACAGGGACCCAAAAGCATTAAGGCTACTACTGCCAAAAACCCTACCCCCTCTGATAGAGATTCCAGGGCCCTGGACAGATGGGGTAAGAAGGGTATACACTTCTGCTGCTTTGGCCATTAGGGCCTTAAACTGCCAGTTTCATATGTTAAAGTATCAGCAGCATATTACTGGCTTGCTTAAACAGAAAATGATGTTGATTCCTGACTGTGCTGAAAATAAAGAATTACAGGCTTTAATGCATTCTGCTGAACAGGTTGGTAAACATACTTTGCAATGTGGTTTTGACTTCTTAGAGGCATCTTGCAGGACTGCTGTCACTGGGTCTGTTCTTAGAAGGCATGCTTGGCTTAAGGAGCAAACTTTGCCAGATCGTGTTAAAGCTAAGTTACTGGATGTTCCCTTAAACCAAGACCACCTGTTTGGCAACAAAGCAGAAGAAGTACTTAAAAAGATGGAGGAAAAAGCTAAATCTATGCAAACTGTTAAGGATTTCCTGCAAGTACAGCCTCCCAGATTTAGTAGGCATTAGCCTTCTAAGAATTGGCCTTTCCTGTCTCTTCCAGGCCTTCTCAGTCCAAACCCAGGAACAGTAGACCACCTAGGTTACAGTCTCAAGGTACTCACAGGCCTAAGCAGTGGGGGGCTCCCACTTCCAAAACTGGAAGTAGTAAGACCCCCCCCCCCCCGTGGAAAACTGTCACAATGACTTAACCTTAAACCTTCCAAGCCCTGCTCAACTGCCTGCTCCCTTAGGGGGAAAGATTGCCCTGCATGCAAAAAACTGGGAACTCATTACCCAAGACAAATGGATTTTAAATATAGTTTCCCAAGGATAAAGATTCCACTTCCACACCTTACCAACCCAAAACAGTTGGCTAGACCTACCCCCAAATCAGTGGGCAGAGGCTCAACAGCAGGTTCTCTCACTTCTAAGTATCAGGGCTATTCAACCTGTCTCAGCAGAGGAATGGGGACAAGGTTTTTACTCCAGACTCTTCCTAGTACCCAGAAAAGACAACTCAGGGTGTCCTATCCCGGACCTCTCTATCCTAAACACCTTTTTGGTAATCCCAAAATTCAAAATGCTAACTGTTCATCAGCTGCTTCCCATGCTAGGCAAAAATGCCTGGTTGGCAACATTGGTCTTAAAGGAAGCTTACCTGCACATCCCAATAAGGGAATCTTGTAGAAAATAACTACGCTTCAGAGCAGGCTACATGCACTATCAGTTCTCTGCACTGCCCTTTGGCTTATCTACTGCACCCAGGGTATTCACAAAGTGCCTAGCTCCAGTCATTGCATTCTGCAGGCAAAGAAATATTCAGATATACCCATACTTGGACGATTGTCTAATTCAGGCAGAAAGCCAGGACATACTATTAAATCATCTGGCATTTGTAAAGAAACTTCTAACCTCTCTGGGGTACATTATAAATGAAAAGAAATCTCACCTAGTACCCTGCCAACAAATTGTATTCCTGGGAGCAAGCTTGAACACAACTTCCCAGATGGCCTACCTCACGCCAGAGGAACAAGTTTATTTGACAGCCTACTTCAAACTACTGGCCACAAAGACCCAGCTATCTGCAAGGCAAATACTGCAAGCCCTGGGATTCATGGCCTCTTGCATCCTACTAATTCCATATGCAAGACTGCATATGAGTAAACTACAATGGTATCTAAAAAGCCTATGGTGTCAACGTTCTCAGGACCTGGAGTCAATTATTCCTATCATTCCTTGTATAAGGACAGAGTTCCATATGTGGGCAGAGGCCTGCTACCACAACAAGGGACTGCCATTCACTCTACCCCCTGCCACTCAGACCCTAACAACAGACACATCAGACTATGCATGGGGGGCTCACTTGGCAGGGAAGTGCATTCAGGGCAAATGGAACCCGAGTCAAATGCACCTGCACATCAATCAAAAAGAAATGTTAGCTGTACAGAATTTTCTGACAGCCTTCAAGGACCACATTCTTCCTGGACAATTATTGGTAAAGACAGACAACACCACTGTTATGTGGTATGTAAACAAGCAGGGGGGAACCCACTCATACACTCTCTGCAGACTAGCCATGGCTCTGTGGAACACAGCCTTGAGCTACCAAGTGCACTTGCAAGCACAATTCTTGCCAGGCAAGCTAAATTCACTGGCAGATGACCTAAGCAGAAATCTCATGGGCCCTCATGAGTGGAAACTGGAACCAAAGATATTCAACATTTTGAGAAACAAATGGGGGAGCCCAGAGATAGACCTGTTTGCCTCCCCTCAGAACTAGCAATTGGACAAATTCTGCACAAGAACTCCCCAGAGACAAGCTTGGAAAGTGGATGCCCTGTCCTTCACCTGGGAAAGCCTGTCAGTTTATGCCTTTCCCCTCTGCCTCTCCTCTCAAAAGTTCTACTAAAGATCAAACAAGACAAACCAAGGACAATACTCATTGCACCAGACTGGCCACGCCAACACTGGTGTACCCCCTCTCGTGCAGTATGTCACTGCTGGAACCATGGCACCTGCCTCAGACCCCTTCCCTGCTGTCTCAGCAGGAGGGCCAGATTCTGCACCCCCAGCTTCAAACCCTGAACCTTGCAGCCTGGCTAATTACCTGAGCTCTCCAATACCATCCCTCAGTAAGCAAGTGCTGGATGTCAATCTGGAGGCAAGGAGGCCTAGTACTAGAAAATCATATGCTGAAAAGTGGAAAAGATACTGTTCCTGGAGCCAAACTCAGGGGATGGGCACAACAGTGCCCAGCTTACTGCATATTCTTCAATACTTAACAGAGATGCTTCACAAGGGCCTTTCCTTCTCTTCTATTAAAATTTATGCCTCAGCCATTTCAGCACATTATAATACTGAGCCAGCCCTCTTCTCTCACCCCCTGCTGAAGCAATTCCTCAGAGGGGCCAAAAATTTAAGACCACCCAGGAGAGCCCCTATGCCAGCCTGGGACCTTAACTTTGTATTGGAAAAGCTCACTCTACCTCTTTTTGAGCCAGCTGCAACTGCAGACTTGAAATTCCTTTCTTGGAAAACAGACTTCCTTCTAACTATCACTTCACCAAGAAGAGTGTCTGAATTACAGGCCCTCATGGCAGTGGAGCCCTTCATCATCTTCCATGCAGACAGGGTGCCCCTCAGGTCCAATCCTTCCTTTATGCCCAAGGTGGTATCCAGTGTGGCCCTTAATCAGTCCATTCATTTGCCAAACTTCTTTTCTAATCCACAGAACAAAGGAGAATGAATACTGCACTCTTTGGATGTGCACAGACAACTTAGATTTTATTTGGGCAGGACTAAGCCTCTTAGGAAAACTGAATCAGCTGCTAGTTGCTTTTGCTGCAGGGACAGAGGGGAAGGCCATTTCAAAGCAAACCATTTTAAGTGGATAGGCCATTGCATTCATTTCTCTATAAGCACCATGGAAAACCTACCCCACAGGGAGATAAGATCACATTCCACCAGGGCTGCATCTACTTCAACAGCCTTTCTCAGAGGTGTTCCTACCAGGGACATCCTAGAAGCTGCTACTTGGAGTTCTGTTCATACCTTCACCAAGCATTACCACTTGCCTATTTTTTCTAAATCCAGAGCTGGTTTTGCCACTGTAGTCTTGCAGGGCCTAATAGCTGGTCCTAATGCTCTCTAATTGCCTCCTCCCTTCCTTAGCTGTGGGAATCTATAGGCTATACCTCTCTTCTTGTTAACTGTATTTAAGCTTTATGGTGTATTTGCTTTTTGATGGAGGTGTAACCTTGTATATAATTGCTTCCCATTATGGGGACACCTGACATCTGGGGCAAGAAAAACTGATGTAATGGCATCGGCTGCATACTTTATACCCCTGACTACCTGACGTAATGGAAGAAAAGACCGCAACTAATGCAGGACCCAAGGCTTTGATAATCAGGCCAGCTGAGGGCTACCTGCAAGCAGATAACCCAAATGTAATGACTGCAACAGTGAATACACTCTAACATCTACATTTATGGTAAGTGTACACAACTGTACTTTTCTTGGTATATTCTCAAAACTCTAGAAGTACAGTGAACCTGGAGTGTTAGTATATGTAGGTAGCAGATGTTACCAGACAGGACATGACGGCGTTACAGCAAGTTTCACAATTCATTGTATTTTTTGTCTGCGTTTTTAAGGTTTATTTCTTGAAGATTTAGGACTCGCAGTTCTGGGTCTCATTTTTCTGATAAAAGCCCTTGCTTGAGTGTTACTGATGACCATCAAATTGGGAGCTCCACTTCAGACACTATGCTATTTTGAGCTGCTTTCTGACCAGAGAAGCACAATGTACATTCTTGTGTTGTTACATGCTGCCTTTACATTTGAAACACAAGGTACACTAACTAGCAGTATATATACATTCTCAGTTCTCATGCTTGTAAGAAAGCTTTTGAGTATTTTCTTAATATTGTATTGCACCAGAATTAAGTACCTGACCCAAAATGAGGGAAGGAGAGTAAAATGGAGGGTACATTTTCCCTTTGATTACCCTGTCTTCATGTGGACTTTCAGGAGACAGTACCTATGCTGTCTTTAAACAGTACTACATTTCTAAAAACTAGAATGGTCTCCTATCTTTACAGCTAAGCTACAATCCTAGCTGGACAAGCTAAATCCTACACCTTCAACAGAGGGGCAGAATTGCTCATTTCACAACTCGGAAACATCTAGGGGAAGGTGAAATAGCTCCTGCATTATGAAAACACACTCACTCATCCTTGTCTGCTGGCAGCCATGGCAGCTACTGTCCTGAGCTCTTGACACATGCCAGTGGCTTAGGGCATTTTTCACATACATAAACCAGTAGATTTTTGATTATTTAATTAAGTAATTATTTTATACTTATTAAGCAGAGCAGTGCATTGATCCTAGTGATCCATTTTCAGGTTCAGCCTTACAAAAATAGTTATATATTTAAAGATAAACAGAACATATGCATTTAAAAAAGACGCAGCTTAGTTTTGGATACAATAAAGTGTAACATTTCTATTGATATACAGCATTATCCAATTTAATAATGTATTGGGGTCTATCATCTGTTTTCAAGTAGCTAAATTTTCGAGCAAGAGAAAGTGAGAGAGAGAACAAAGAAAAAAAAGAAAAGAGAAAGATGGGGGGAAAAAGAAAAAAGTGTTAAATATTAGGGAAATGTATACAAAGGGTAAAAGGGTTAGTAGATGGAATATAATACTAAGTAAAGAGGGAGTGGATATATGAGCTGAATACAAGTTGGAAAAGATTAACTTTAATTATAAGAGGCGAGGGGAATGAGATGAGAGTTAATGTGATTATAGCAACAAATGGCATTTGTGAAGTGGAAGATGATTGGAGCATTTAACCATGTCATCTGGTAATTCTTCTGGCTGTGTCACTTCCTTCGGTCACGACTGAATCTTCACCTTCCTCATTCCTCTCCATCTCCCGCTAGTAGAGACCAACTGACATCTTGGACTTCTTCTCAAGTGCTGCAAACCAAGGCCATATGGTTTCTACCTACATTTCTGCATGTCTTTAATCATTTCATTCCTATCCCACTGATTTAGATTATCATCTCCTCTGCTTTTTATTTTTTTCCTCTGATCTAGAACTCTCTTGTTGTATCCATCTGTAAAAGTGCTTCTAAATCTTCTACAGATAACTGTCTCTCAGTTTTCCCACTATGCTATCACTATCTTCATGCAGGCCTTCTTTCTGTAGGAATGCATATTTTATACACAGAGTCCTTCCTACTGTACAGACTTGTATCCAGAGAGATGCGCAGACCTACATTCTGAAGCATGAAATACGTTTATTTAATACAACATGGTGTTTCTAGATAGGAGGCACAGTGGTGCAGTAAGTAACATTGTTACCTCACAGCAACAGATTCATTTTGTTTGATTCTTGATTGGGGTGCCTCTCAGTGGAGTCTTCATGTCCTCCCTGTGTTTGTATACTTGACTTTCTTCTCACATCCCAGAGACATGTGATTGGTAGAATGGTGACTCCAAAGTGTTTGTAGGTGTCTGAGTAGTGTGCGTGTGCGTGTGCGTGTGTGTGTGTGTGTGTGTGTGTGTGTGTGTGTGTGTGTGTGTGTGTGTGTGTGTGTGTGTGTGTGTGTGTGTGTGTGTGTGTGTGTGTGTGTGTGTGTGTGTGTGTGTAATGCAGAAGAAAGGCCTGATAATGTATCCCTAACTCTTTGGATGACAGCAGCTTTTCTTGGGGTCACTATAAAAGTGGGTATGACTCAATAGCATTGGATGAATTACATACCTGTATAGTCTTGTGGATTACTGAATTAAGCAACAAACTAGAAATGCAAAGTCAAAGAAAATATGTGAACAGCTTTATTCTTGAGGGATGATGAATACCCTGTTGGGCAAAGATTTTCCACTGTGGTAAGTAAAGATTATGACATGGGGTTACAGTGATATATATTTATAACCAATACAAAGGATACATGAGGTTGTAACTAATTTAATGTAATTATAAAATAATGACGTGTAAGAAGTTGGTTTAGTAGGATGTGTAAAATGTTTCTGACTTAGTCAGGAGCTTTTATTGAGAAATTAGATGCCATACCTTTGAGACGTTTAGGCATATAATGTCCAAGTAGTTGAACAGTGAGGCATTCTTGAGTTTTATAACAAAGGTTCCACTGCCAGAACTCCCAACAAACAAAGCAGTTAATCCTTTTTATCAGTTTTGCTTTTATTAACGTGCTTTAAATAGGGCTAAAGTTTGATGCACTTCTAAAAGTCGTATGACAAATTTGCATAAACCTGCAGATGTATTTTGGCAAATAACTTTTCCTTGTTTCTTTTTGCATATTCAGCCATTTAAAGTATTTGGTGGTTATAACTATTTGGAAATCATTTACAGTTTTGGGTTAGGTTTTTCATCAAATGCTTCTTAGTTAGTTAAGAAGGGTTTATGGTGTGGTTTTCCTTCTACTCCGAACCATTTTTGTCACATATATGGGGTCCTAGTTCCTTTGTATCTATCTATCTGTGCTATGGCCTTGTCAAGAATATAATTCATTTTTTGTATTATACTGAATCCAGTAGTAAGTGTTTGGGAAGGGATAAAATATCACACTCTTCTATTTTCTTGTTAGCATTTTAATTATTCCAGGAAGTATGCTCTAAGTAGGTATGTGCAAAATCTTGTACATGGTTCGTGAAGAGGTTTTGAGGTAATATTTTCTCCTCGAGTTTTATATTTTGTCTAAGACATGGACTATACATTGGTGTTCTCACTTACTATGGTTTTAAAATTTTAGTTCTTATTATATATGCAGAAATATGGAATTGACAGTCAAATTCTTTTTGGCTCATTGATAGTGCATATACTTACATATTATTATTAAATGAATTGATTGGTTGTAGTAACATTTTGTTAGTTACCAGTCTCTAATGATATTCTCTGCATGACAAATTCTTAGAAATTATGAACAATGAAATTCTATCAGTACCCAAGGTTCTTCTTCGAGGAGCTGCAGGTAATGCAATATTGAATGCAACATGAAGTCTGTGTTAGGCACATTGCAAAACACTGTGGATATCCAGGAACTGAATTAATATGTCTTTTGAATGGTTTCTGATAAGGCTGGAATAAGGTAGTTACTTTTGTCATTATGGGTGACTGTACTGCAGCACAGACAGGTTTACCCTTATCCTGACCATATTTCTATTGGTCAGTATAAATACCACTGTAGTTGTCCTTGTAGATGGCAGATGGGCTGACTAAGATTAGTCCAATCAACAGATACAATAAATAAGGAAAAAGGAAAACCCCTGAAATATGATGAACCACTGATATTGTCAAAGAAAGTAATTTTATCTGTACTTTAAAAATGTGTGCTGCTTAAGTGTAACTTTATGTTGTGGCATACCCTGAGTCTCTTCTCCCTCTTATAAGTAACAATTACATTTATTGAGTCATCAACTGCAAAACATAGTGCCACCAGCACAGACTATGAAAGGTTTAATCACAAAAAAAAAAATCACGAAAATATACTTTTAAGGAACTAAAGGAGTGTATATGTATGTTGCATCAGTTGTGCAATAGGTGCACACTCACCTTTGGAGTAAAAGACTGCAGGTTCTATTCCCACACCAGGTAGATTGATTGCTGACACTGCAGTGCAGTGTGGGGGTGGGGGTGGGGGTGGTGTACTTCTGACTGACATCCTTCAAATTTTACATTAATCTGAGGTCCTATTTGCTTGATTTAATGGTATCTCAGGTGGATGTTAAAGATCTTGTAGCACCATTTGAAAAGAGTAGGGAGGTGTCCTCAATATCCTAGCCAAATTTCCCCTAGCAGTATAAATACCACCTCGGGTCTCCCCCTGAAAACATGCCACTAACCTAGTGAGACTAATCCAGTCAACAAAGGTTAAATAAATAAAATAAAAATAAATATATGTTTCCATGCTTTATAAACTGATTTCATTTTTATTTTGAGAATTTGTACAGTCGATCTCTGAGTCATAGACTGTTCGTAAGTATATCCTAATGACTATTCAATGAGCAGTAACCATTTATTTACATCAGTCACTAGTGCAAGGACCCATCTAATAATGAAAGCAGAAAGCATTATGAACACTTGATAACATTTCGCCATGCTACATTAACCTGCTTTCTTGGGCATGCCAGTTGTTAAGGTGACAATTTGCTAACTGATTCATGTTCTTACCACTTATACTTGTTCCTGAATGAAAGCAAACATCTGTACTATTCTTTGCTATAGGGTTTCCCAGTCTGTCATTCTGGTCTTCTTCTGTCTTTGTCCATATTCTGCTGCATGTTGACTGATCCCCCACTAAACTAGTGACTTCCAACAGCATTGTGTGGTCTAATTCCTTATTTAAAATGGGTTGCCATGACAACTACAGGCAGGTCACTACAACATACTGAAAAGCATTCTAGCCTTTCCTGTACTGCTGCCTAATGATATAAAACTACAGTAAAAGACAGAAATATATAACCTGTTTGGAATGCATGCATATATCTAAAAAGTCAAGAGGAATGCATATAACTTCTTTTTTTTATGTAACTGAATAAATATGAATTATGTATCTTCACCCACAAACCTTTCATTCTTTGATATTTTTTAGCACTAGTAGTTAGATTTTAAAGCATATTCAGTACAGTATTTTCCAGCCTTAATACCTTAAGTATTAAAAAGTATGTTAAGTGATAAGCCTCATATTGTTTGCCCTTTTTTTAGTTGCCGATCTTACCACCTACTTAAAGAAAAATAAATCCACCACATTTTTGCAGAGAACCGAGTCTGAGTTAGCAAATTAAATTGTAGATAGATCAGATTTCATGCTGTAAAAAAATCTCTGGCCCCTTTGTAGATATTAAAGTTCAGTTAAAATGTCTAAGGATTCGAACTGCTGGATACCGCATAGACAGAGCACACCTTGGTCTTTTCCTTACAAAGCTCTACTTATCTGAACTTGGTCTCCAAATTCATATTTACAACACATATATGTTTCTATGTATCCAAAGCATCAAATTTAAAATCAATCCATTTAGCATTATAGCCTACAAAATACAATTACCTTAAAATATCTAGATTTCAAGAAAAAATTAGTAATGATTTAACACTAGCATCCAGCATCTGTCATACATTTCTTCACCCAGCTAATAACATACTTCTTCTAGAAGAAAAAAACATAAAAATAACCTGAGATAGGCTGCAGCTAACTGAGCTTTCCAGTGTGTTAACAGTCCATATGTTTGCCATTCACAGGTAAATAGGTTATCAGTGTGAAGACTATTACAAGGCTAGCCAATAATCAGAGGTCAGAATCAACCCTATACCTTGTTATCTATGAGGTAAAAACCTTAATCATTATGCTAACTCCTCCTACTACCTATACATTTACTGTAACAGAAGTCAAGGAATATCTATGAAGAAGACAAAACTTGTTTTTCTTTATTTGGATATACTTGGTTATCAAATGGTGCAAGAAGAAAAAATATACATATTTAGATTATGAAACTGATCCCTGTCTGACATGCAAGGTAAAGCCTTGTTGAATTTGGTTCTTTTCATATCTCTTTATACAAAAGTGTGTGTGTGTGTGTGCGTGCGTGCGTGCGTGTGTGTGCGTGTGTGTGTGTGTGTGTGTGTGTGTGTGTGTGTGTGTGTGTGTGTGTGTGTGTGTGCGCGTGCGTGCATGTGCATAGGGGGGTGTAGTTACATGATTGTTCCCTGAATGCATCTTCCCAGACAGTCACATGACTGTAACCACACAACATTCTCAAATAGAAATATACTACTTGACCAATGTCTTTTGAAACTAGTAGGTGCTTACTAGGTGTTCAAGACTTTGTGGGGCATTTTACTTAAACAAAGCATTATGAATTGACACATAACCATGGTTTGTAGGGAGATTAGCCCCATTACTAATACATTCTCATTCCAGGGTTGTACAAGCTTGGAGAGAGTACAGTACTTAATTTTTTAAACTAGAATAAGACTATCTTTGAATTCTGTGTTTTTGTGATGGGCACAGCCCTTCCCAATATATAGAGGTATGCTTAAAATGTTAGTGTTCCACTATATGTTGGGTTAACTGGCATGCCACTTCAGTTGTCTTAGCGTTCCACTATATGTTGTGTTCCACTAGATGTTGTGGCAACTGGCATGCCACTTCATTGTCTGACAGCATCTGAACTTACTGTAGTTTGAGCTGTCGTGTCTATTCAGCTGAAATTACTTCTCACTTTATACCTGTCAAATCAATCCATCATATAGCCTTACTACTATGGTTTCATAAAGATAATGTACCACGCTTGTCACACAGAAATTGGATACAGAAGATCATAAACTGCTAAGTATAGTTTGTATGTGAAAAAAAATAATGCAGAATTATTAAATATCAAATGTGCTTTAGCGGGTGTTTCTTTAGTATATCGCATTTTTGAGCTTTCTTTTATGCGTGTATTCAGAAATATCTCTCTATCCCACTAGCCATCTAGCTAAGTCTTAAAACATACTGCCAACAGAAGTTTATAAAAACTCAGGTTTATTTCACAGGTAAAACAAGAAGATAGCATACATGGTTCTGTAAAGTTTTTTGCAGATGTTATATTGAATATTTACAGTACTTTATATGCATGATTCACAGTCCTTCCTTAGAGGTAATGCCAGCAATTATGCTTGAAACAGGCAGAGTCACACACAGTCCTTCTTACAAACCAGGCTGTGTAACAAAAGACATGGCTGCATGCCTTCCTTCCAGCTCCACAAAAGTGTTTGCTGATTTTCGTTCAGGGTACATCCACAGCAGGGTCTGATTGGACCACACCATCCAGTTTCAAGAACTGTACAGTTTTTGGGCCTATCCCATGCACTACCATGTAGTTATACTCTCAGCAGAGGAATCATCTTCCTGGCCTTCCCATTTCAGACTACAACATCTTATACAGAATTAATTAGTTGTACGTTTTCCATTATTCTAATGTAGAAATTTACCATCCTAAATTACTATGAGCATTTTAAAGGCATGAGTCACATTTAAAGGCATATTACCTACTTTACAAATAGAAGAGGTCACATTTACCCTCACCCAGCACAAACCATTGGTTTTAGACCCAAACAAATGGGCTGTAGGAAATAGACAACCCAGCAGCATTCCTGTTAGCTATTGCTTGGCTGTGACTGATGGTACATATTGGAAGGCTTGTGTGACAATTCCAACTGACATAACCTTTTAGTCTACCTAACAGGTTATCCAAATATTCCCTTTCAATGGCTGGGAATTATTCCTTTATTTCTTAATATAAATTGTCTTATTTCCCGCTTTTATGCTTTTGAGAAAAGTTCCTGTAGTTATACTTCCCTTGAAGGTTTTCTGGTCTCTCCTGCATGAATTTCAGTTTGCAAAGTAACCACACAACCTTTTACTTATTTCCATGGCTTTACTATACTAATGTGATAGATTTGCTCTTTGTCTTTCCTGCTTGTCTAACTTTGTAGTTCACTGCACTCAGCCTTTCATTTATCTCAAAGTGCCCTTGCCCCTTAGCGAGCAATTTTTTTTTTTCAAAGGGAGGGGGGTAATAATACTAAAACCTATTTCTGTGGGTTAAGTTCTCTTAATCACGCATTAAAGATTTGTTGTTGCATCTGTTAAGCCTTCTGTGTGCACAACTAGCTTTAGTCTATCTTGTAAACTAATGTATTTGTTTTTTTGAATTTATCCTTGTCTTGACCAGATTAGTCCCACTAGGTTAGAAGCCTCTTTTCAGGGGAGAGTCAAGGTAATATTTTTGCTACCTGGGGAAACATTGGGCATGGCACTGGTGAACTATCCCTACTCTTTTCAATAGGTGCCACTTGAACTACCGCCAGCTCAGGCAGATGGAGCCTCGGTTTAAGGACCCATCCGAAGGATGACACACTCTGAAATGCAGCACTTCCCTTGTGCTACTTTGCAGTGTCAGCAGTCTATCTCCCTTTTAAATGGTATTTTACTCTTTTTACCAAATCATTCTAACAATATCAAGCAGACCCCTGAGATACCTGCTGTACAAGAACTCAGATAGGGCAAACCCAGCAGATGCTCTTAGCAGTTCTTCTGTTGAAAGCCAAAAGTAGGGTAACAATTGGTCCCATTTCTTGTCATCTGTATTAGTTACTTATCTTAATACAAATGTCAGTGTTTTAGTGAATCTGTGCTAAATCATCAGTCTGTGGATGATGTATTGGCATTTTTAAATGCTTAGCCTTAAACTGTTGGCACAGCGGATGCAATGTGTCTGTGCTTATTTCAGCAAGTATCTCTTTAGGAATACCTGCTGTGAGGAATGGCAGTACCATTTCTCTGGAAATAGCCTTATCATTAGCATTTACTAGTTGTACAGTTTCTGTAAATATTGTAGATTTGTCTACTATTACTAGTATGTACTGATATCTATTGCTAGATTTTTATTCATGGTCCCACAGTGTTTTAACAGTGTATTCAAACAGTACTTGTATAATAGATATTAAAATCGGGTCTATATCAGCATATCGAAAATTTAATAGTTCAAGTCACAAAATATCAAACTGAAATGATCGAACCATTAAATTTCCAATTGCTGATATAAAAAAACAAGCAAGCCCCCCTGCGCCCCCACCCCCCACTACTTAAATATACAAACTCCGAGACCGCACTACATTGTAGTAAATGGAAATCTCCCCTTACAGAAATAGGTTCATAGGTTAGTACTAAGCTAACTGCCCTTGCAAGCCATTTTTAGCCTAGCCAATTATCCCTTGTGAGACTCAAACCCTGCACCTTTTGCTTGCAAGGCAAACACCTTAACCATTAAGCCACCCTCCCAACCTATTTCCGTTTACCCATTCTATGCTCTGCACTTTCGGCATTCTCGCATCGACAGTATCGCATTCGATATTGTCAACGTTCGAGATGCTAATAGGAACCCTTAAAATCAATGGGCTCTTAAATCTAGTCCGGGATGCTGTTTTCCGACATTCTAGAAAACAAGCGCAAAAATGTTCTATTTCTTTTACTATATAAGATGTGCCTAACATCCTTATTTCAGTTTTTTTCTATCCCAGGAGATCTCCAAATATGTGGCCGTGGGCAGACTAGTATCTTGTAACAACTGATGAATTTTCTCCCTGTCTTTACTTAATCTGCATAAGAGATTGGTTTTTGTCTCAAAATAGGAATAAAAAATGAGAAGTAAAAGGCGCATATTTTTCATGGTTTACTATCAAAATTCTGAAAGGCACGCAGTCGAATACAGGTTGGTCGAATACGTGCTTTTTAAGCTGTCGTAATGCTGAACAGAAAGTGGTCGAGTTTATATTAGTGAAGGTGGGTATACACTCACTAATATAAACTCTGTGTTTTGAATGGAGATCAGGGTACAGAGTGGATTGGGTAATTTACCCTTTTCCTCACTGTAGTGCAATCTCTGTGTTGCTGTGTGTGTGTGTGTGTGTGTGTGTGTGTGTGTGTGTGTGTGTGTGTGTGTGTGTGTGTGTGTATGTGTATATATATATATATATATATATATATATATATATATATATATATATAAGGGTATGGGGGGTGCAGGGGTTCTTGCCCCTGGTAAAAATGTAAAAGGACACACGGACTTTCAAAACCAGAAATCTGACATGTCAAATATCGAACATTGTGTTTATCACTTTAGACATTCAGGAGAAATTTTATTTTCATTTTCGATATTATATTTCAGTCTTTTGAAGGAAAATGTTCTGCCTTTCAACATTTTGATAGTAAACCATTTTTCACTATTCTTCCCCAGTAGCCTTAGTCATATTATCTCTTCCCATTGTGCTTTTTCCAAAGTTTATCTGACTTACCTGAAGGTCTATTAGCTCAGCGTTGCTTTCTTTACTAGCCTATCTTGAAGTGTCAGGTTTAACTTCCTGTCCCAAAGAAGCAGCCACTGGAACTTATCCTATGTCTTTCTCTACTAGGGGTAGCTCCAGACGAAGATCTTTAGCTATAGTTTTTCTGCTGTTTGTAGAAGACTATTGAGAGTTTCAGTGTACATAAGTAAACTGCGGATGCTAACTTCTCCTACTTATCTAGCTTGTAGTACTCACTACCAAAGACAATTTAAACTGTCAGGGCTCAATGCAGTGCCCTAGAATCTGAGGGCTGAAAGACTAAAAATGAGGATCTAACATATATGAAGTCTGAGATGGTCATTTGTTCCACTGATCCCTTTTTCTGAGGTAAGGTTATCTCAAAGTTAGTATATGCAAGTTTGCTAAGGGGGGGGGGGGGTTGCCTTGTCATCCAGGAGATGCAAGAGGATTAAACTCTGCCAAAATGTTTAACTGTAAAGTACAATGTTTGACATTCACTTCTCCCCTGTATTTTCTATCTTATTTATTTATTTGTTTTTGTTTGTTTGTTTATTTATTTATTTCATGCTTTGGGACTTTGAGCATGTGTC
>NC_056746.1:1413603430-1413618430 GCF_019279795.1 Protopterus annectens | reverse complement strand
ATGAACAGCTAGTGGATGAATGTCCTTTGCAGTCTATTGTTGAGTATTTCTGGACTTATTGTGTGAATCTGAGTTGAAAAGTTCCTTACCAGAGGAGCACATTTACTGAGATGTCTTTTCAATTTCATCGAGTCACGTAAACTGGCCTCCTGTAAGGAAAGGAGCTTTGAGCTAAAATCCTAGGCCTCGTTTTTGTTCTTCACCTTCAACTTGGGGATTATTCAAGTTTCTTTGTTGTCCTAGTTCATTTATTAATTACTTATTAAACTAGCTGTGATGAATTTGAATTATTTATTAAGAAGTTGGTTTTATAATTTAGATGTGCCTGTTAACTGCTCCATTTCTTGTGCTTTGGAGACTCGCTGATTGTACAGTGACTGAGATTTGTAGAATGCATTGAACTAATTTACAGATAATAGTGTACCGCATTCAAAAATAAATATGAGGGCATACTATTTTAGGCCTAGCCGAAGTTTTTCTTTAATCTTTGAGGTAACCTACGTCTGTTATTGTTTTTTTACATTAGGAAAGGGAGTATTTAAAGTTAGAAGTCAGTTATTTTGTATTTGTATAGTAAGATATTTTGTGTTATTTACTCTTTTTTCAGAAATGATAGAATTCTGTATTTGTTCCTAAAAAAAGTAAAAACACCTTTTATCAAAATTGATCATTCACATTCTTTGGTTTAGAAAATGGGAGAAGGTTTAGAAATCAAAAACTATCAAAAGTGTGGGATTCAAGGGAATAAATGATGTTCATTTGGTAGACACACTGGATAAGTAGTTAGGGAATTAATGGCAAATCATGAGGATGAAGAAGCTATGGGAATGGGCAGAAATGGCGTATATATATATATATATATATATATATATATATATATATATATATATATATATGAAGGTTGACAGTGGTTTGAGATAAAGAGGAGAAGGCCACTGTTGTAATGTAGGAAGGTCACAGTACTGTTTAAGTCAAAACAGATGGTATAAAGGAGGAAGTGGAGAGATGGAGGAGGCATACTATAAAGTGACAATTACAGGGGTGACTTAAGGATATGAGGGTAGCAAAGGGGACTGGTAGAAGGGGGCTAAAAGGGGAAGTAAAGGCAAACATCTCAACTGTACTTCATTATGAGGAACATTCTTTCTTTTTGAGTTTTAAAACTTCCTTTATTTACAGTGTTTCCCACTGAAAGGGTCTGTTACACATTCATTGATAAGAAGTTTTAGACACATATTCGTGGTAAGTAATAATGCATCATATTAGCTGATAAGTTTTAGACAAATATTCATGGCAAGTAATAATGAATCATAATACTTTGTCAAAAATCTTTTTGTAAGTATGCAGAAATGTTATTAGCATTGCTATGAGCTCCCTAGTTATTTGTAAGTTTTCCACATTTCTGACTATGAATTGGACACCACTAAAGGCTTTAAATAATTGTTTAAAATAATTTTATCTGGTTGTGTGTGAAAAAAAAAAGCATTAGGAAAGCCATTGTTTTCTTCAATGTGACAGTATTTCACATTTTAGAGATTAAAGGTTGGGAGATATGACTAAATGTTTTTTTAAGCATTTTACACACACAAGGGAAGAAGAAAGGTGGCACACTTCACCATTTTTTCTGCTGTACTTCTGAGACTCCGTCATAAAAACTACAACCTTCTGTAGTGTGAAAGCTTGACAATGAGAACGACTTCACTGTTGCATTTCCTTTATAACATGTATTCATGTATTTATATAGCTGTTGGTTTTCAAAATGTTCCCAAACCTTTAATCATTTTGCATTTCTTCTGACACTCTTATAAGCAGGAGCATAGGACTGCATGCTTTGGCCTATCTGTTGAGTTGTTTGTTAGATGAAGTCAGACAAATATACATATTGCATAGTATCTTTGTTATTTACCCTTTCTTATTTATCCAACTTCTTAGCCGATTAACATTTATTTGATGTGTAAGTGGACTCCTTAAGATATTAGAACCAAAGCGTGAATATTGGTGCACAGGATGAACCTGCTAGAAGAAAGTAAACACGTTTCTTCTCAACTCTTCACTGATCCGAACATTACCAACTCCTGCATTATAGGGATAGGACTGAAGGGGAGGGTTGTTAGGTGGGAGTGGGTGTAATAAATGTAGTTGTGGGAGAAAGCTGTTAAATTTCCATACATTACTGAATTAATTCTCTTCATTTACTCTATGTCCAATATTAACTACAGGCAAATCCCCCTACAACATCATAGCTAGCTATGGGTCCCCCACCACAAAACAAGAAAAGCATACTGCATACCTGGACCTACTGGTGTCACTTGTCATACAGCCCAGCACCTTACTCATGGGTGCTTTTAACTATCCTACCATCAACTGGGAAACATACATGACCACAAACATGCTGGCTCAGAGGTTCTTGGACTTTGTCATTGCAAATGCTCTGGAACAGCTAGTCAGCACACCCATATATGGCTCAAATGTCCTGGACATAGTACTCATAAACATGGGAGAGCATTGCACCTCCACCCGTGTGATGTCCTCCCAGGTAAGATAGGACCATAGATCAGTCTTTTTTGATATAATTATAACACCAGATACCCCATTAAGCTCAAAATTGCTTGAGAATTTTTCAAAGACAATTTACTTCCTACTAACTGATGGGATGAGAAGTTTAAAAGCCCCCTTGAACACAGATAAAACTGACTCCTATCCCAAGGTGTACACCAATGCCCTGTATAACCACTTAAGCAGTTGTATAGAATCAGCTGTACCTGACTAGACTAAAACCAAGTCTCGACGAAAAAACAAGCCACCTGGGTGGACCCCTAATATATAACAGGCTATACAACAAGAGAAAGAATCTAGTGTCAAATAGGGAACTGGCTCAGCAGAGGAAGACATCCCTCTCTATCTTAAACAAACAAATCAATGATCTTAAAACAAAAATGGAACACCACACAGCTGAGGTTAAAATAAAGTTTAATATAAAAGGATGAATGATTTTGGGTAAAACTGCACTTCTTCAGATCAAATACTCAGACTCAAAACAAACTACTTAAATACAAATCAAATCAACAAATAAACCAATAAAAATTAACATTTCCAATCACAAAATGTAATCTGAAAGCAAAATAAATACAAAGTCTTGTTTAACTAAATCATGTGACCTAAGATAAGATTTCAAGGGAACTGCTTCATTAAGGCTAGCCCCCTTATCAGCTTGTAATGAAACAATCCACCTTAACTCGGCTTGCTCCACTCTATTTCTAATATCGCCCAACCTAGGATTATTATCAATAAGTTTCATTACCAAAAAGATAAACAAGAGATCTTGCCAAGTTCTGCAAAGGTAATTACGATTTAAAAATAGCCTCCGTAGCTAAGGATAATCACAAGGCATTCTTTAACTACATCCAAAATCTGAAAGCGAATACCCAGCTATGCACTGAACTGGTTGTGAATGGCACCACCCATACTCAAGAGGACATAATAGCCAACCTGTTAGCTGACAGATTTGGAGCAAACCTCACCTCTTGTCCCTTCCAGTCATCCAACATGTATATCTGCCTTTATTACTCAGCCTATTATCTGAAGTCTTCAGGTCATCTCAGTGCTCTCCAAGGCCAGAAACATGGCATCAGTGGGACCAGACAACATCCCAGGTTGCCTTTTAAACAACTGGTTATGTTCTGGCAGAATGGAGGACAGCAGCAGTAATTGCTCTACACAAAGGGGACAGTCAACTGACCCTGGGAATTACAGGCCCAAAAGTTTGACTAGCCTCATCTGCAAGGCCATGGAAGGAGTCATTAAGAACCTTATTAACAAGGACATAGGTAATCTTCAATCTCTGGACCCAGCCCAGTTCAGATTTGTTAAAGGATAAATCATGCCTCTTAAACATGGTTGAATTCATCGAGAAAGTCACCAAAGCCCTGGACGAGGGAAAGACAGTGCATACCACCTATCTTGACCTAGCCAAGGCATTTGACACAATCCCTCACTCAGGTATTATAGAGAAACTCTCCCAATTGGGAATTAATCCCTACATTTCCAGATGGGTAGCCAACTGGCTCACCAAAAGGACACACTGTCAAAGTGGGTGACTTCACCTCTAGCCAAAGACTAGTCACCAGTGGCATACCACAGGGTTCTGTGCTGTGGCCCTTAATGTTCAGAATTTATTTCTCACAAGTCCAGGCAAACTTGGGTGGTCTGTGGCTGACCAAGTTCACTGGTGTTTGCAAATTGGGAGCAATCACTGAGTACCCCAATGATGTTAATATACCAAAGGTATGGTTAATGCAATCAAATGATTGCTGCCAAAGCCACAGATTAAAGCTAAATGCAAAAAAATGCATTATTGTTCCCTTTGGGAAAGTTGACATACCTGCTAATTACATTATAGACAGCACCCCCTAAGAGTAGACCCAGTGGTACCTGATCTGGGTACTCAGGTTGATAGCAATCTCAACTTTGACCATCACATATCCACGGTAGTGAGGAAATCCTTCTATGTGACACATCTTATAAGTAAAGGCATCACATCTAGCTCTAAGGATGCGATAAATCCATTATACTTGGCCCTCATCAGACCAGTAATCGGGTACAATTCTCCCTTTTGCATGTACCTCACCAGACACCTACAATAGTTGGAGAGACCACAGAGGTTTCTCATCAAAAAATACAGAGCACACAAAACAAGTCTTATGTGGAAAGATTGAAAGCACTGTCACTGTATTCTGTCTCCTACAGGTTGCTAAGGGGTGATGTGTGCCTGGCTTAGGCAGCAGTCTCTGACCTGGCCCTAGTGGAAATGCTACACATTTGTAAATCAAACTGCACAAGGGTTACTCGCTCAAGGGCTCTTAAGCTAGCCTCTAACATGAACAGGTCATGCTGAAGAGATAGATGCATCTCCCAGAGACTGACACTTTTCTGGAACAAGCTTCCAATTCATGTGAAACAGTGCCCCTCCTTGATCCTCTTCAAATGCAACCTAGATCAATGGATGGGTGACTGCCAATTTACTCCTGTGGTGGCACCCATGTCCTTCCTGGATGGAGGAAGTCGGTATTAACTACCATAGATCCTTACCTCTGTAAACTTTACTCACCTAACCACCGACACTTGGAACAACTCATGATAAATATGGCTAGGCTTGTAAGGGTTCTAGGGCTATTAGCCTAGTAACCTTCTGTGAACCTATGAACCTATAAGAAAGAGTCATTACTTTTGAGGTTGCAATTTTCTTGGGGCATTTAATCAACTTGATTGACCTCTGGAAGTTGGCTAGTACTACAGAATTAGTGTACCTCTCGCAGCCCTGCCACTGTAGAAGTGTTACTCAGGAGAGGATGCCTGAAAGTGCCATAAGTAACTGTCACATCTGGGTGAGGAAAGTGATTTACAGTTTTACTGAATGCATTGTTGGTGACAATCCACGGTGGTGGTGCTGCGGTAGCGTTGTCGCCTCACAGTAAGACGCTGTCTGGTTCAATTCTCAGCTAGAGCATCTTCTGCATGGAGACATGCATGAATGGGCGTACCTTTGTTGAAGGTTGTGCATCAGGGCTGGCAACTCAGCATGTAAAAATCAACTGCCAATCATTAACGGACTGGAGTTCCGCTGTGGCGACCCCTAACCGGGAAAAAGTCGAAAGACACAACAACATTGTTGGTGACATTCCTAGAACAAACCAAAAAATCCATTACTAGTCACAGAGTTTCAAAGCTATTAATTATAAAGTAAATGTTGCAGCATTATAACAGGGTCACAAGAAAGATGATGAAGGCATAAGGCAGTTTTGACGTCATTATTAATATGGATTAAAAGCAAAGTTCATTGTAACAGGGGTTCTGGGAGAGAGTTGAGAAATGGATTCAGTATTGTCTGATGCACTCAAAAGAGAGGAGTTAATGGTGCGTTAGGTATTTTAGAATTTAACTGGATTAATTTATTTACTAGGTGAGGGAACTGTTCAGTCTCAAACATTCTTCTGCCAAGAACTAGGATACAAAGAAGACCAGGATAAATGCCATATGTATAGCACATTTATATCTTTATCTATGTGTGTGTGTGTGTGTGTGTGTGTGTGTGTGTGTGTGTGTGTGTGTGTGTGTGTGTGTATATATATATATATATATATATATATATATATATATATATATATCTACAGAGAGGCAAAGCTGTTTTACTAAACCTCGAATACACCAAACACTGACATGTAAAATATTGACGCAAAAATGTTACCCTCCAATGTTGGCACACAACTATGCATGCACTTAAAAACAGCCACAGAGCATGAAAAATGTAAAGAAAATAAAGCAAATAAAAACACTGTTTTTTGCAGGGGAACAAGCACCCCTGCACCCCCCACACCCCTGCTAATTATATATATTAACTTCAAGAGTGCACAAACACAGGAATTGTGTGATCTCAGACACCTGTCGACCAGCTGCTTAGTCATAAACTGTCAACTAAACAGCTACTGACCAAATGCGCACTCAATATTTAGCAGGTAACTCACACATATATGTAATGGGCAGTTTAGAGTAGCCATAGAAATAGCATTTGCTGGTTTTTGAGAAGATTGTCTAATTGGTTGCCCCCAATCTACTGCAAGAATCATTCTATCAGTACTGTGTGGTTCTCTTAAAAATGATGCTTTAGTAGAGATAAGAAATCACCTGTGTTTTCTTACCCCAGACACAGAAGTGAGTGTGTTGGTAGAAAGAGGAGAAAAAAAATTGATGCATGCTGGTCTGGACAGGCTGATGTAAATTGAAAGACAGCAGGTTTCGCTGCCAAAAGGGAAGTTTATGTAGTTTAGCCAAGGGAATCCCAAATTACATTGCAGGTCGTCTGTGGCTGTTGAGTGTATCTCAGATGATGAGAAACATCCAGCAGTAGCAGTTCCAGTAAGTACAGTGAAGGGCCATACATGAATTAAATGCTATGATCATTTGCTGGAGGTTAGTACTCATGTGCAAGAGGAATTCTTCTGTACTGGGAATTCAGTAGGCATATTCTGAAATACAGAATTAAATTGTGGAGGCCATTGTCATGTAAAAATGTTATACTTCCATAACAGGCTCAAAGAAAGTGCACAAAAGTATTTTTATGTGATTGAAATAGCTTAATTGTAAAGCAATCTGAAGCTTTTCCCGTTAGACAGGAGTTCAGAAGATCGGGCAAAAATCATTGTGTATGGTATCTTTTTCACTGGTGATGATTCAGGGCGCAGACACTAAATATCCTGACCTGAAGGTAGAGAGAATGTTCTGGAAAGAATGCATAAAGCTTTTTTAGAATCCAGAGAGCAGTACCAGATAAAATTATTTGTCAGAAGCATTACTATATAACAAATGCCAAAGTATTTTATACAGGCAAAGATGGATGACTTCAAACAGTGGGAGTCCTGACTCATGGGCCCCTTTATGTGAGTGGTCAGATTTGGAGTTAAGTACTCCTGATTAGTGCTTTTTAATTCTGGCAGACTAGGTACATGTGCACTATTTGTGATCCTGGTATTAGTTTTATGTGTCATGTGCTTGTGATCTATAGTATGATTGTGCCAGTTTGGACAACTGGTGTAGGGATATGATCTTAAAGCCAAAACTCCATGCTGATTAATTGCATGCTTCCCCATTGGCCTTCTTGGCATGCAAGTATAGTACCGAGGCAGGATAATTTTCAGCCTCTGCTTTTTGATTAAATATTGTGGGTTATTGTTGTGATGCTCAAAACAGTGATCTTGAACATGCCACCTGTCCAAGGTTATGGAAGGTCTGGGTATTCCATTTTAGTGCACATTGGAGCTCCTCATACAGGAGTGATGCCTCATATACCTGCCACCTTTGATCCACACCCCAGGGGAATGAATGGATGGATGGAACTCTTGCATGTGGAATATATGGGATGATAAAGTGACCAGAAAGAAGGGCAGGGATTGATTGACAACTAGGGGAATGGCTCAAAAACACACAAACAAATAAAAATTTAGTGCTCAGCTGCTTGAATGAGTTTCTGTTGGGGCATAGCCATGATGGAATCTTTTTCAGCTAAATATAAGGAATTACTCCCCGGACTCTTTTTACCCGCACAAAAAAATTGTGTGCCCAATTGGATTATTACCTGTACTGAATAACTAACTTTCCCAAGCAAAATTAGTCAGAAGCATTGTTTTTACTAGATTCTCCCTTAAGTGCAGTCAGTGGAATGAAATACTCCTTCCTTCCCTTTGCCAGTCCTGCTACACCTGAATGTTCCCTCCTTTTTAGTATCCCCTGTATGTATGCAGTTATATGTACTCCTTGTACTCAGCTTTCTGTAGTACTGAAACTGCTATCCTAAGCTATTCCAGATTCAAGGTATTCATGACAGTGGATTTCCTTCTTCCATACTGGGCCAGGAATTCTGACTGTATTGGTTGGCCCTGATTACTGTCCAGGTGAATTGGGTTTGATTGTCAGCCAAAGCAGTACTGGTGCCAAACAAAGAGGGATGGTAGTGCCAGGCAGCTGCAGGCTCAGCCTTTCTTGCACTCCCACTGCAGGAAAGTTAATAGGGAGGAGATTAGTTAGGACTGTAGCTGTTGCATGAAGCACGATGAATGCACAAGCCTGCCAGGAGAACATGCACACATACTAGATAGAGGCACATGTATGTAGAAGTACTCCCTCCTAAATGCTCAGTATAACACACAGAGCAATCTGTTTTCATGGTGAACAGAACAGTGGAGGATTAAATCTGCCTAGAGCCCTGGGTAGATTTCAAATTTTGGGCTCCCAGACACATATTTTAATGGACATGTTCTCTTGGTTTCATCTTCCTGATTGTATAAAGTGTATTTACCTACCCAATTATGTTCTATTATATTTATTTTTATTAAAGCAAAATGGTGTGTGTGTGTGTGTGTGTGTGTGTGTGTGTGTGTGTGTGTGTGTGTGTGTGTGTGTGTGTGTGTGTGTGTGTGTCTGTGAAATTTGAGGAAACTGAAACATATATTCCCAAGAAGTGAAGCAAATGCTACTAACTGATGATAATAGCAAAATTTTAGAACATTTCAATCATAAAAGACCTCTCAAACTGCTATCATTATAATACACCAATGGCCATTCCCATCAGTTTCAGCCACTTGCCTTTGCAAAATTCAAATGTTTGATTGTGATAAAACAATAGTGACAGTAAAGTATTCCACCTTGGTTTACACAAATAAATATGACTACTGCAAAGCCAGCCTAATGACTGTTTTGACTAGATAATGACAATAGAGTCGGTCAGTCTCATCCACAAACAGCCCCTGAACCCAGCAACTGTAGCCCCTCTGTTGATTGCACTCCTCTGATATCTAATTGTGGTAACCAGACTGTTTAAGCTGAGCAAATGGCAAGAGAGTACATTATTTTAATCCACAGACAGCTCATACCCCCATCAAACAGATATAGTATTTTGCTGTGAATATCTCATGTCATTGTGATAAATACATCTCAACCACTTACCATAAGCATAGCCAGAAAGTGAGGGGAAGGAGGCAGAGAAGTATTGCTATTATATATTTGTAAAATTGATACAATAACAGTTTTTGCTTTAGTATACATTATCTGAAAGATACAAAGTCTGAAATTCAAATGTCTGTCAGTATTTGGTGACTGTAGTCTTCAACAATTTGACAAAAAACAATTTTTTTGAGAAACAGACCAAAAATATGAAACAGAAGTTAAGGACATTCTTTAAATCTGGAACAGTTGGGAGCTATGTATTTCCAACTTTATCTTGTACAAACTGTAGCTATTAAATATTTCACCTTTTTGACACAAATATATAACAGTCATGCAAAGCACCACTGTTTAAACAAAGTAAACAACAGGATAAGTTACTTTCACCGACAGCAAGCAAACCACTACAGAGATCAAGGTGGAGCCCAAAAAATCTAATTAAAAAACTTCTGAAAACTAAAGAATATATGTAAAAAAAGTATATATTTTTAAATTTAATATTTTGTTACTTTGAATGAATTCATAATTAATTGGCTTTTTGCTTTAATACAGGGACTATAGAAGTACACTCATTGATGCCTGAGAAGTGTGGTGCGTCAAGTCTTACCTGCCATACTAGTTCTCATAACTTAATATAGTCTTTCCATTAACCACCCTTGGGGTTATGTGAGATTTTTCCAGGATAATAAATGAAAATTGTTTAAATGTGATACTCATTGCTGCGTGCATATATAGGGCATTTTTTGTTACATTTTTGAATGTCATAATTATGTTCAGAAATTCGTTTTTTCAGTTGCCTCCCCTTTTCCCAACGTAGAAGGCTGGACAGGTGGAACAAATTGCCAAATATACTATTCCCTTCATTGAAAATGTTCTATCCTGTGCATAAACAATATATTTTAAACTGTTGTTCAATTGAACTTGCTGACATTCCAAAATATATTTCCACTGGCTGCGGCTATATTTTTTATACCTTTTCCTTTTTTCTACTTCAGGTTTATTTTCTTGGTTTCTACAGTCAATATTTTTAATGTTACTAGCTCTTTTAAAAATGGTGGTTTGGGTCCCACTATATTTTTCAACTTATCATATTTTTAAAAAATTAATTTTTCCACATCTATTCTTTACGTACATTTCTTTACATACATTTTTTATTCATATATTTTGTTATATGTATTTTCCATTCTCATTTCATGTCCTTTTAATAAAACAAATTTTAGTAATATATTTTATGCCCAACCAACAGAGAATTTTAACTTTGCTTCCTTAATTAGTTAATTGACTAACAATTATTCAATAAATTAATTGTTATAAAAGTGCATTTTGGGAAGTTTCTTTATTCTGATGAATTCTGATGTCTGTTTTCAGATGAAAAGCTACTGGAGAATTGTTAAGCTTAAATAGATTGGTTTTGTGGTGGTTTTACATTAGTGGTTCATGTGGCTTCCTTTCTGGAGGTAGTTATCTGCGTTTTCCAGGTGGAACCTTGCTTTTTAGAAGTTTTTTACTTTCACCGACAGACAACCACAAAATGTAAGCATATTGTCATGTCTTTATTGTGACTGACAATTCTGCAGAAGAATTTCTTCACTGTGTTTTAATCAGATTGTCTACAAGTAGACAGTAGTCTTATGCAAGGAAACGACCAGAGACTTAGAACTGAGAGTTTAACCAGTAGCTCTTTTTAGCCTTCAAAACCTGTTTCTCTAAAAGGATGTCAGACTAATTAGAACCCAGGACCTTCTAGCTACATTCCCTAAAACTTGAAGGTGAATTTGCAAATAGCTTATTCCATGATACAAGGTAACTGACATTTAAGTGACAAAAAATTATATGTTTCTAATAAAATTGTGTGGATGGTGCCAGCTGGCTGCATTTTAACTAACACTTGTGATGTTTGTTTGGCATTTATTGTAAGTTAGTTACTATACCATTGTTGCTGCATTTTATACGTTAAATGCATTTGGTCACATGGATCAGGAACAGTCAAGACGAGAGGGCAGCATGAATTCTGACTGTAAGAGTAGAAAGAACATCAGAAACCCTTATATGAACTACCTGTTAACTAAACATTTTACAACTTTGTTGCAGGGCTTGTCCACAAAATAAATAAGAACAACTGGATGTGAGGAGTCTATTTAGGCAGTGAAATTAATTGCATCCCTAGAGATCATACTGAAGGAGTATGCTTAACTGTCAAGCAAGATGATAATACAGATTCCCGATCTGCAGCTCTTGGTAAAAGAACAAACATCTGCAAATTCATTCAAAAGTTATGGTGTTTATTTCCTGTATTTTGAACTAGAAGCTCAACATATTTTTCTGCTATGCATGATTCTAACTGTAACAGGTAACCAACACCATTTCTTATCTGAGGCAAAAGGCATGCATTCTTTATTACGGATCCTGAGGAACAGACTCTAATCTGTGAGTCGTTCTCATTTTGTACCTGATGGCTTGATTCTTCTGTCTTTTTTTAGTAGAAAATATACAAAACTGCCAGGCTACCAATGCCAGATAAGTTTATTCCATAAAATGAATGGCACAAGTAAAGCTTTCAGAAAATATCCATTCATTAGTGCATATACAAAGTTAATTAATTACATTCAGTGACTTTATACCTGTCACGTGACACAAAACACCAATCACTTTACCCCAAGGAATTTCAAACATACAAACTCGTCTCTTAAAATCATTTAAAGATGCAGCATTAAAATTTAAATAAATATATAAAACAATATATGTATGTATGTATGTATATATATATATATATATATATATATATATATATATATATAACATATATATATATATATATATATATATATATATATATATATATATATAAACAAAAACACCACACACAAAAGGAGAAGTAACTAAAGAACTCCTACAAAACAAACTTTATAAGAAATTAGACGAAAGAAACACACAGAACAAGTGTATTTGAGCACTTTTGTTCTTTAATTGTAAGAACTTCCTCAGAAATGAGAGAACTAAAAAGTAAAAACTGCCGATCACACTTAAAACATGAAATCAAATGTCCAGCAAGGAATGCAACGCAGTAAGAAAACCTTATTTGTTTTCAAAAAGCTAATAAAAAAAGACCTATCTGGTCAAGAGGGAGTGGTGCTCCGATGGAAGAAAGAGCTTAATAGCCTAGTGCAGGGGGGAGGGACTGGTTCACCTAAACCACCTCAAGGGTTGGATAATGTTAAGGCTGTCATTAAAGCCAGGCGATAACTCTACATCTGGAAATAAGTACACTCCAGTAAATACAGTAAATAATAAACACACTTTCAAAAAGAAAAACCTCACTTTAAGAAATAAAATCAAATATCTGGCAAGGAATTCAGCCCAGTATAAAGACTATAGTTGTATTACAACATGCTCACAAAAAATAAACTGTCTGGTCAAAGGGAAATGAAGCTCAGTGTAGAGAAAAAGTAAATAGTTATGTGGTGGGGGGGGTAGTCCACCTACACGAAATCAAAGCACATTTAATATTAAGGCTTTCATTCAAGCCAGGTGGAAACTTCGCATCTAAGAGCAACTGCCACTTAAGTTCTGTTACCTCATGAAGAGTATTATAATCACCACAAAATGGTGGTACTTGGAACAAAACAAAAAAAAATGAAATGCTGCAAAATTGTTGCAACACACTGTTTTCCTAGCACATTGTACAAATCTCGGTGTCTAATAGTTTCATAGGTCTATACTAGGCTAATGACCACTAGGACCCTTATAAGCCTTAGCCATGCAACCCAAATGTGACCCACACACTTGATTTCTATAGGTGGTGATTTACTGCTGGTCTCTGTCCATCAGAAACATAGGAGCCAGATTCTGGCAAATCATTAAAGACTGAAGTTAAAAAAATAATGAGACATTTTTGAGTTTTATACCCTTCAGAAAAAGAAAATTAATGCTAATGCAAAACCTGTTATTCTATCAACTTTCTAGTCTGTAAAGAGCAATATATAAAATTTTCCCCCTATTTGTTTTTTTTTTTTTGTTCCAGATTTCCCAGACCAGGGGTGAATTTCCAGTTACCCATTCATTGCTTCAAGTTGGGGGGAAGGAGAGAGGTACAAATAAAACTGAAGATCAGTTTTTACTATACAAATAGGAAATGTAAATGTTTGAGGTACATCTGAAAAATACATTGCAGGAGGACATTTATAGAACTAGAGAGGAATGTGAGGGATGTGTTTATTAGGATAAGCAAATCCCTTAATTATCTTGGTGAACAACGGGTTAGGGATTAAAGAAGTAACAAGAAATGTAAAAAGTATGGCGACATAGTTAATTTAGGAGGCATTTTACTAAGAAGGTCAGTGGAGTGTTAAGGAAACAACTTGGGAATAGAGCAGTACAACCACGGGAAGAAAAACTAAAAGTAGTCAGAAAGTCGGTTCAGTTAAGGGCAGCTTTGTGTTGATATTTCAAAAACAAAAAAATATATGTATTATGAATCATTGTGAACATTAAAGAAATTAGAGATGATGCATTGGTATTTCCAACAGCTTAAAGGAAGAGAGGGAATTAAGAGATCTTTTGAGTAATGTGGAGTCCAGACAATTAAATTCTATATTTCTATTTGTTGACCAGGTAGACTTATCCTTTTCAGCCACAACCTGGGCTCATGAACAGCATAAAATACATACAGTACTTTACAATTAAATAAGTGTATAATACAGCAAACATTAAAACTGAACAGGAATCTATGCTGTTAAACACAACATCAAACAGGAAACAGAAATCAAGTATATCGTAATCAATTGTGCAAATTGCTGAGGCAGTGTAACTTATGTATAGTATTTATATTTGCTGTAACAATATTTGCCCAAAAAGTGCAGCACATTCACTGCTGCTTTGCACATACTATTTGTATAAAAACACTGCCTGTTAAGTTCCCGGCACAGTGTTGAACAGACCACCTTATCCGCTGGTGCCAAGAAACTGCACAGACCATCCTGCCTTTTGCCATCAGTGATGACAGATGTAGTAAGCTCCTGAGAAATTGATGTCACTAAACTGTAGATATCTGGTCCTCCCTTACAGTTAAACTATTTAACTGAAAAATTAAGCAAACTACAGCATACTTCGCAACTGTCCAGATTTTTGCCTTAAAGTTTTGGTCTGTTCCCAATTTTTTTGGCAAATCATTGAGGATTCAAATCACTAAATATTGGTAGACATTTCGGGTTACAGTCTTTATACCCTTTAGAAAATGCATACTAATGCAACAGCTGTTATTCTACCAACTTTTCTAAATTTGTAACAGCAATATTTAAAAAATCTCCCTACTTTTAGGCCTTTGTCGTCCCCACCCCACCCCCTGCTATCATTTTTGGCTCTGTCCAGATTTCTTTTGCTAAGATTTTGAGAGGTATGACCTGTATTCTGCTGACATTTTCCCAACATTTTGATGTAACAAATTCCATTCATCTGAGACAGAGCAAAGCTGACAACTTTTCACACCTTGCAAGTATGCGTGAAGAAGGA
>NC_056746.1:1413578430-1413598430 GCF_019279795.1 Protopterus annectens | reverse complement strand
AAAGTCTTCCATCGTATCAGCCACCTTTTATTTACAAACTTGAATATCTATATTTAGTCTACTTACTCTAAGAAACGGACTTTTAATAATGGGGTAATAAACCACAATTGAATGTAATTCATTAACTTTGTATATGCACTTATGAAGGGAGTTTTCCTGAAAGTTTTGCTTATGTGATTCATTTTATGGAATAAACTTATCTGACGTTGGTAGTTTTATCAGTTTTGTATATTTTCTATTGAACTGGATTTTGCCATTGACTTCATTTGCACTTTGTTCCTGATCCGTTTGGGAGATTTTTTTTCTGTAAGACAAATGAGTCAAGTGCCAAAATGACCCACAGATTGTATTCCAATCTGGTACTTCAGATGTTGTCCATTTCATTTAAGTGTAAAAATAGATGGCGTTTGTAATTCATTATATGAGATTGGGAAAAGATGGTTTCCTAGCTCCATCAGGATCCATCAGAATGCAAATGGCTTAAGCTCAAAACTGAAAAATGTAGTTAAAATATTTGTCTAAAAATTAAAAATATAAAACTGCTGCACAACACACCAGACAAACTTAATATGCAGTAGATTAAGGACCATCAGAGTTCCAACTTTCTTCATTGTATCCACTGATGATAAATTCAGTGCCCTCTACCTGTTATAGGACTATACCTATTTGACTTAATATATATATATATATATATATATATATATATATATATATACACAGATACTGTACTTTATTCCCATAAGACTAAACTCTCACATTTGTATAGATTGTTTTTCATTCCGGCCATGCATTTCACATCCAGACCATTGTTTTTTCCTGCTACTGTCATCTGAGTAAAAGCTCCAGTCATGTTACCCATTGTACCCACAAACAAATGCACAAACAAAAAAAAAACTTTAACAACTTGTGTGCATCAGGGGCCAGATTAGTAATTTGAGAAAGAACGTGAGTCAGTATTAAAAATAGGAGTGTACCATCAAAGGCAGCACACTTCAGAGGTATGTGTAGTGTACTAATGATATAAAATTATACTAGCATTTCACAAGGGAATTTTTGTTGATGCCTAATGCCGTGCATGGCTCTGTCTGCCACATGCAGCATGCACGTGCCACCCTTACTCTGTCATTGTATGGTACAGCACATGTGCAAACATAGTTCGTCACCTCAATATAACAAAATTCTTGTGTTGACATTTAAATGTTTTTTGTTTGTCAAGTAGTTAAAAGCTTCTTTTATTATCAATGACTGTTATATTCAGCATACATGTTAACTAAATTCAGCAGTACTGAACATAACAACTTTAAAAAAATAATTTCAAATACACGCATCATCCTACCCGAATGGATAGTCATTGGGCCCCCTCCCATGTAGCCATGGGTCTGTGGCAGACACCATTTAACCCCTATTATAATCTGCCACTCAAAGAGAAAGAGGTGCTAGGAATATGCAGAAAAATACCCTAACCTTTCCTGAATAATGGTCACAATCCCTGTGTCACTCATCTGGTCACGATAAAGCAGACAGACTTCTGTTCAAGCAGCTTTATTATGCACAAACACTTCAGGTCTTGAGGCAAAATAACTTTAACTTAACTAAACTTATAAACAAACTAGCTATTACACTCATACATGCTCACTCTCTGGCTGCATTCTCAAAATGGCACTGAAGCTAGCATGTGCTTGTTATTTATATGCATGTGCTGTCCTTGAAAATAATCCTTTGACATGCAGTTATACAAAACTAAATACATATAGACAATTATGTTCAGGTTGCTGTGTATTTCAAACTAGGTCTGGAAATATGACCAAATAATGTGACATAGAAATTAGAATTAGATCTAGCAACTGGGACTGTCTCTGCTGAATGTTCAACTTTGAGGACATCAGGAACATCATCAGGAAGGGCACCCCCAACCAAGGAAACCACAGTGAAAAACGTTTCTAAAGCAAACTTCACCTTACTTAAGACAGAGGTGGTAAGTTTCACATCCCCCACGCTAAAGGATAACGCTGCCCAAGATGCAGAATCCTTTACAAATGCACTCTATGAGCACCTACAAGGATGCATGGATCGTGCCATCCCTAGCAAAACCAAGAGTCACTCCCCTAAGAGAAGGAAACCAGTCTGGTGGACCCCTGCCATAAACAGGTTATACAACAAAAGGAGGAAACTAGTTCAGAAAAAAAAGCAAATCCCAAGAAGGAAAGACATCCCTGATCAGTATCAGTAAGAAACTAAGGTCCCTCATAAAATCATCCAAGGCTAACTTTGAAAGAAAAATAGCCAAGGATTTGAAAGATAACCACAAAGCCTTCTTTAGCTATGTCAAGAGTCTAAGTGGCAACATGCAGATGTGCTCTGAGCTAGTACAAAATAGCACAAAATATACTGAACCTACTGATATGGCCAACATCCTGGCAAATAGATTCAGTGCAAACTTCACCCCCCTCTCACCTCCAAAAGGACCCACAACAATGCCAGAAAAGTGTAGTGTCCCACAAATCACAGATGCACAGGTTAAAACAGCCCTTTCAAAAGCCAAAAACACAGCGTCAATGGGGCCAGATGGTGTCCCAGGATGCATCTTGCATGAACTACAGAACAAACTAACCCCCCACCTAAACACGCTGTTCAACCTCAGCCTTTCCAGAGGCTACGTGCCCATGGAATGGCGCATAGCAACGGTTATTCTGCTCCACAAAGGAGGGGCCACAACTGACCCTGGTAATTATCGCCCTATAAGCCTGGTCTGCAAGGCTATGAAGCGCATCATTTTGGAACTCATTAACAAAGACATTGGGAACCTCCAAACACTTGACCCGACCCAGTTCGACTTTGTTAAGGGCAGATCATGCCTACTAAACCTGGTTGACTTCTTTGAGACAGTCACCAAGGCCATAGACGAGAGAAAGGTGGTTCACACAGCCTACCTTGACCTCACCAAGGTGTTCAACACCATTCCTCACTCGGGTATTATAGAAAAACTCACCAGCCTGAACATAAACCCCTACATCACAAGATTGGTTGCCAACTGGCTTACAGATGGAACTCATGCGGTAAGAATAACAGGCTCCAGGTCCGACTCTAAACCAGTCACAAGTGGTGTCCCACAAGGCTTGGTCCTGGGACGCCTACTGTTTGGCATATACTTCTCAGAAGTACAGGCAAGCACAGGATGACTATGGCTAACCAAGTTCGCCGATGACTGCAAACTGGGAGCCATAATTGACTCTCCGCCTGACACGGACATCCTCCAAAAAGGCCTTTGAGTTGGACACCTGGTGTCAAAGTCATGGCTTCATGCTAAATGCCAAAAAATGCATAGTCATCCCATTTGGGAAAAACAAAACACCCACGAATTACCACATAGGTGGCAGCCCCCTTAATACAGAGGAGGTAATAAGAGATCTGGGGACCCAGGTAGATAGTAATCTCTCCTTTGACAATCATATTGCCAAAGTAGTTAGAAAATCCTTCTATGTGGCCCATCTAATTACTAAAGAGTTTGCATCTAGAAATAAAAAGGTTATAGTGCCCCTCTACTCATCACTCATCAGACCCATCATAGAGTACAATGCCCCATTTGGGATCTACCTCACAAGACACTTCCAACAGCTGGACAAACCACAAAAGTATCTCATCAAGAGGATTACTGGCCTCAAACATATGTCCTATGCAGACAGACTGAAAAAACTCCAGCTGTACTCAGTGGTATATCGCTTACTCAGAGGTGTTCTTTGCCTGACGTACAAAGCCATGTCCAACTCAGAATTGATGGACATGCTCCTCCTAAAGAAATCCAAGTCACTGCGAGCCACTTGCCCTAGTGAGCTAAACCTCACCACAACAATAAATAGAACATGCTGGAGGGATAGATTCCTGTCACAGAGACTACCCATGCTTTGCAACAAAATTCCTAACTACATTAGGCAGAGCCCCTCACTAACATTCTTCAAAGAGAAACCTTGACGAGTGGATGGGTAACAGAAAATACACCCCTGGGATCACTTCATTGGCTCTGCTTGACAGAGGCTCAGTTAATTAATGGGGCGGCAAAAGCTGACACACTCTGGCTAGGCTTATAAATGCCCTCAGGCAGATAGCCTAGTACCAACCTATGAACCTATAAGTAGACACATTCTTCAACAGGAACATTGTCTGGATTGCTCTGAGATCTAGAGTCTGTATCACTGGAACAATGCTGTGATATTGATTCTGATACAGGACGAAGATGTCTGCGATTTCTCCTGTATTCCACACCCTCAGATTCTACGAAGTAAGATCTCAGCTCGGTATATATACCTGTTACTTGACCAATCCGGTCAAAACCTTTCACCATTTGTATCCTCACTGTCTCTCCTTCTTTCAATGGACAATGAAATATGCTCAGTTTATCATAGCTGGACTTCTGGAAAGAACACTTTCTGTAAAGCTGGGCTTTGATTGTTCTGTTCTTTGCTTTAGGCCTCAACAAACTGGAACTGATAGGCAATGTTGTTCTGGTTTGCCTAGATAGAAGACTCTGAACAGGCGAGCCAAGTATATTGTTATGGGGTATGTTTCTGAGATTGAGTAAGTTCAAAAAGACATTGGTAGTATCATGCTTTGACTTCTCTAGTAATTGCTTTGCATGCTGTACTGCATATTCAGCTAGCCTATTTGACTGTAGGTATTCTGGACTACTAGTAACATACAAAATCCCATTCTTTTGCAAATTTCTGAAACAACTGACTGCTAAATTGAGTACCTTTGTCAGAAATAACTTTGTGTTGGACTACCATGGTCTGAGAATTGACATTTTAACATAGTGGTAACAGCAGTGGACATTAGGTTAGGTAGTATATCGATCTCAGACCAGTTTGAATAAGAGCCTACCAGCACTAAGTAATGCTGACTGTTCCACTTGAATATATCAGTGGCTACTGTTGGTCAAGGTAGTTCAGGAACTTGACTTAGCTGAAGTGATTCTTTTTGCAAAAGCAGTTTAGTACTCTTGCATAATGAACAAGAAGAAAGTACTTTATCAATATATTTTACTAGAGAAGGCCAAAATACTAGTCCTCTCACTCTTCTCTTGGTAGATTCAGAACCTGGGTGACAACGATGCAAAATCTGGATCTATTCATGTTGCAAGGAAGCAGGAACAACAATTTTAGGACCTTTGAAAATAAAGTCTTTGTATTATCTCTCAGCTCATCAAGTCTCACGGTAGAAAAATTGCATACTTCCATGACATCAAGGTCAAAATTATCTGCATTAAGCTGTTCCATTGTATTTCTGGAAATCTGGATAAGGTATCAGCCAGATAAAGAAGTTTGTCTTTTGTACAAAACATTTTGAACTTGTACTTTTGCAATTTGAGCATTATTCTTTGTAATCTCGCTGGAGCTGAATGCATAGGTTTCCTTAAAATAGTGACTAGAGGTTGCTGATCAGTCTTAATCTGAATAGCTCGACCGTAAATATAATCATGAAATTTTGAACAATCAAATACTATTGTCAAAAGTTCTTTCTCAGTTTGAGCATATTTCATTTCAATTTGGGTAAGATTCCTAGATGCATAGGCTACTAGTCTGCCCTCTTGAAGAATAACTGCACAAAGACCATATTTTGAAGAATCATAGCAAAGAGTAACTGGTTGATTGGCATCATAGTACCTTAATGTAGGTGGGGTGGCAATTTTCTGCTTAAGGTCTTCAAATGCTCTCTGGTGCTGTTCCTACCAAGACCATGTAACATTTTTGCGCATCAGCTCTCTCAAAGGTGTGCTGTCAGCTCACTGACGTCTGGTATAAACTTTCCTAAATAGTTATACCAAGAAAACATTGTAGAGCTTGAACATTATCCAGTGCTGACATCTCTAGAATGGCTGCTTGCTTGGATGGGTCTGGTTGCAAGTCCATGCTATTAAATAAATGACCTACATATGTAACTTCTGGTAGTCTGAATTTGCACTTCAGATGATTGAGGTTTAAGTTCACTTCTTGTGCTCTGTCTAGAACTCTCCTAAGGTTTCTGTCATACTCTGCTTCACCATTGCCTCCAGCCAATAAGTCATCTACTACTATGGCACAAGATAACCTGAAAAAATGTGCACGCTGAAAAACATCACTTGCAGAATTTATTCCAAATGGCATTCTGAGGTATCTATATTTTCCAAATGAGGTACTGAAAGTAGTCAGTAATGAAGGTTTGCGATCAAGCCAAAATGAACTTTTTGCATTCAAGACAGAAAAAAACAGTGGCATTTGGGCTGCAACTTCCTTGACTGTACGCATAGGATAATGCGGTGTCTTTAATGCTTTGTTCAAATCTCTTGGGTCAGTGCATATTCTGATTTCGGCTGAGCCTGTTTTGTGGGCTACTACCATGGACGACATCCATTGAGTTGGTTCTGTAATTGGACAAATTACACCTTGCTGCACCATTTTATCCAACTGAGCTTTGAATTTACTCTCCATAGCTATCAGAACTTTTCTTGCCAGTCTGACCACTGGACTGATCTCTGCATCTAACTTCATAGAATACACAACTGGAAGTTTGACTAACTTGTCATCAAAAGCATCAGCATACTCTGAGAAAATAGCTCAGAGTAAAACAGTAAAATTGGAACTAAGATATGTGCTTATATGATGAACGTCTTTGGTAAAAGAAAGCAGATTCATTCTCAAACTGTCTTTGAGACCCAGTTATGACTGCACAGGTCTTCGGACTACATAAAATAGCAAACTGCAGCAGTTCCTAGCCAAACAACATGAAAGCACTACTGAGCCTTCGGTTGGAATTTCTTCACTTCCATAAGCAACAAGTGTCGCACAACTGACCACATTAAGTTGCTCACCAGCTTTCACCTTAGCAATTGTGTCTGCTGACATAACATTATACTTTGAACCAGTGTCTACTTTGAGCTCTGTGGATTTACCATTGATCTGGACAGTACAAAACACTTTGTTCTTTGCCAAAAAATCTATTGCATCAACCTTTTCACCAATTACTGATGCACCATGTATGTAGAAAGCAAAGTTGCAGCTCTCTGTGATCAACCTGCTTTTTTGAATGATCTTTCTTTATAACTGTGTGAGGTTTACTTGATTTGCAAAACTTTTGAAAATGGTTCCATTTTTTACACTTGTGGCACCACAATTGTGACAGTTAGCAATAAAGCTTGATTTGGGTTTTGCTGACTCACCCATGCACTGCAGTGAGCATGTCCTCCTCCCTGAACTAGTCTTAGAACTTACTGGAAAACTACGGGTTTTACCTGCCACACTTGCAGGGGTTACTGCTGCCATGTGCTTAGGCCTGCTTCTGCTAGCCACATGATGTTCTTCGTGTTTCACTGTTGCAGTCATTACATTTGGGTAATCTGCTGGCAGGGTGCCCTCAGTCGGCCTGATTAACAAAGTCTTGGGTCCTGCGTCAGATGCTGTCCCTTCTTCCATGACGTCAGGTTGTCAGGGGTATAAAACATGCAGCCAACGCCATTACATCAGTCTTTCTTGATGCGCAGTCCCCGAAGCAGAAGCAGTTCGCAAGTGCCGGTCGGCCGACCTCTGAAATTTTCATTTTTGAGTTTCAGTACCGAAGTCTTCAACTAAAAGCTAAGTACCCCATTGGGGAAACTTTTTCTTGCTCCTTACCGATGTCAGTAAAAGTTTAATAATTGCATTACTTGTGGGAAGCAAATACCTCATAAGGATTTTCATTTGTACTGTATTCCTTGCCTAGGCCCTGATCATAATGTACCTTGTCGGTTTTATGCTAGATTTAATCAACGCACTATTAAACGATGGTATATTTTTGCTTCTAAATATTTTGGTTCATGATTTAACTATCCAGAAATTATGTCGGCTAGCAATCAGACTACTGCAATACCTAAAGAATGCAAAGAAAAAGACAGAGACAGACCGTCGAGGTCCAAAACTGACAACGACACTTCTCCTAAGCCAGTCGCTAGTTCACCGGTACTCAGTGAGGCGCTTTCACAGCCCCTGATACCCGCTACTTTTAATTAGCAGGCCTCTACTGAGACCCATTCGGAGTCCGATATGCCACAAGATGCTTTAAGTATTGAACCCACGGATGTCTCTACCCTAGATGGGTCCAGAGCCGCTGTGCAGGCACCGGCTTCTGATGGTGTTTTCAGGCCTAAAGATTTGTATATCAAACCGACACCATCTTCGAAACTAAGACCAAAATCTACTTATATGTCTAAAAAACAGACGCTTGGGCCACGTGTGCAGGCCCCAATGCCTAAAAAACAAATTATCAAAATGGCTGAAGATTTAATTACCTTGATCAGAGGTAGCCAACCCCCTCCTGCTAAGAGGCCTAGGCAAGGCACTGACTATGAATCTTCAGATCAGGTTTCTGTTTCTTCTGATTCTTCCTCTGAACAGGATTTATCTATACCTACTTATGAGGACTCTGATGCAGAAGATTCCATCCCTTCTGCTTCTCCCCCTGAGGATTTCTCTTTTGGAGAAACTTTACATACCTTAAGGGAATACTTCCACTGGGAAAGTCAGGATTTCTCTGAATCTAAAAAGAGACTTAGGGATTTTCTTCTTCTTCTTCAGCATAGGCCGTTGGCTATACCTCCTGTTCTAGACATTGTTGATGATGTTTTTTCAGAATCAAGTATGACTCCTGATTCTCTGCCTCCAGCTCCTAGTAAGCCAGACAGATACTACAGGGTTCCTGACTCCCACAAATTCCTTTTCAAAAACCCTACTGCTGATCCTGAAACCATTTCTCAGGGTCCCAAGGGCATTAAGGCCTCTACTGCTAAAAATCCTACCCCTTCTGATAGAGATTCCAGGGCGCTGGATAGATGGGCTTTAAACTGTCAATTGCATATGCTTAAATATCAACAGCATGTCATGGGACTACTTAAACAGAAAATGATGTTGATCTCTGACTGTGTGGAAAATAAAGAGTTGCAGGATTTGTTACATTCAGCTGAACAAGTTGGAAAACATACTTTGCAATGTGGTTTAGATTCTTTGGAGGCTTCTTGCAGGGCTGCTATAACTGGATCTGTGATAAGAAGGCATGCTTGGCTCAAAGAGCAAAATCTGCCTGACCATTTTAAAGCAAAATTGTTGGATGCTCCTTTACAACAGGACAGTCTCTTTGGTAATAAGGCCGAAGAAGTTTTAAAAAATATGGAAGATAAAGCTAAATCTATGCAAACTGTGAAATATTTCTTACAAGTGCAGCCTCCCAGATTTAGTAGGCACTGGCCTACTAAGAACTGGTCCTTTCCAGTTCCCTTGAGAGCCGCTCAAGTCAAATCCAGACATTCCAAAGGCTCCAGGTTTCAGTCACAAGGAACTTTTAGAACAAAACAATGGTGTGCCTCCACCTCCAAATCTTGAAGCAACAAGGCACCTCCCTATGGTAAACAGTCTCAATGACTTTCCTCTACAATCACCAAGCACTTGCCTTTTGGCCGCCCCTTTGGGGGGAAAACTGGCACTTCATGCACTAAACTGGCAACTGATTACCCAGGACAAATGTGTTTTAAATATAGTATCCCAGGGATACAGATTTCATTTCCATACATTGCCAATCCCAAACGGATGGCCAGATCTGCCTCCAAATCAGTGGGCAGAGGCCCAGAAACAAGTTCTGTCCCTCATGAATATGGGGTCTATTCAACCAGTACCAGAAGAGGAAAAGGGGCAAATTCAAGACTTTTTCTGGTACCCAGAAAAGACAAATCATGGTGTCCAATTCTGGACTTATCCACTCTAAATACATTTCTGGACATTCCAAAATTCAAGATGCTGACTTTTCAACAGTTACTACCTATGCTAGGCAAAGATGTCTGGTTAGTAACTCTCGACTTAAAAGAGGCTTATCTGCATATCTCAATCAGAGAATCTTGCAGAAGATACCTCTGCTTCAAAGCAGGCTACTTGCATTACCAGTTCTCTGCACTGCCCTTTGGCTTATCTACTGCACCCAGGGTCTTCACAAAGTACCTGGCTCCAGTAATCACATTTTGCAGATAAAGAAATATTCAAATATATCCATACCTGGACGATAGTCTAATTCAGGCAGAAAACAAGGACATTCTTCTAAAGTATCTGGCTTTTGTAAAAAGGGTTCTAACTTGTCTAGGGTACACCATAAATGAAAAGAAATCATAACTGATACCCTCTCAAAAAATTACATTCCTGGGTGCAAGCTTGAATACAACTGCCCAGATGATCTACTTTATGCCAGAAAAGCAAATTCAATTGGTGACTTACTTCAAACAGGTGGCCACAAAAACCCTGCTATCTGCAAGGCAAATTCTGCAAGCCTTGGGGTTCATGGCCTCCTGCATTCTTCTAATTCCATATGCAAGACTCCTTATGAGGAAACTTCAGTGGTACTTAAAAAGTTTATGGAGTCAACATTGTCACAGCCTGGAAAACAATGATTCCTATTATACCTTGCCTGCAACTAGAGTTCCTATGGTAGGCAAAAGCCTGCCACCAAAACAAAGGGACTGTCATTCACTCCACTCCCTGCCACCCAAACCCTAACTACAGACGCTTCAGACTATGCTTGGGGGGCTCATCTGGCAGGGAAATGCATTCAGGGCAAATGGAGCCCAAATAAAATGCACCTCCATATCAATCAGAAAGAGATGCTAGCTGTACAGAATGCTCTGACAGCCTTCAAGGACTACCTTCATCCAGGACAACTACTGATAAAGACAGACAACACCACAGTCATGTGGTACATAAACAAGCAGGGGGGTACACATTCCTATCCCCTTTGCAGACTAGCCACGGCATTGTGGAACATGGCCTTGACTTATCAAATACATCTACAAGCCCAATTCCTGCTAGGAAAGCTAAATACCCTGGCAGACGAACTAAGCAGAAATCTTATGGACCCACACGAATGGAAACTGGAACCACAAGTTTTCAACATGTTGACACGCAAATGGGGGAGCCCAGACATAGATCTTTTTGCCTCACCCCAGAACTATCAGTTGGACAACATTTGCACAAGGATTCATCACAAAAAAGCTTGGAAAGTGGATGCTCTATCATTCAGCTGGAAAAACCTGTGCTTTTTCCCCCTCTGCCTCTGCTCTCCAAAGTCCTACTAAAAGTCAGATAGGACAAACCAAAAATGATTCTGATTGCTCCAGACTAGCCTCGCCAACACTGGTACCCACTCCTGCACAATGTGTCACACCGTCCTCCATGGCACCTGCCTCAGACACCTTACCTACTGTCTCAGCAGAACTACCAAATTCTGCACACTCTGCTCAAAACTTTGAATCTTGCAGTGTGGCTAATCAACTAATTTCACCCTTGACATCTCTCAGCAAACCTGTGATGGATGTCATTTTGGAGGCTAGAAGGCCAAGTACTAGAAAGTCTTATGCTGACAAATGGAAAAGATTCTGTGCCTGGAACCAATCGCAAGGAATAAGCACAGCAATGCCCAATATTCCTCAGATTCTGCAATACTTAACTGAGATGCTTCACAAGGGTCTATCTTTTTCTCCCATAAAAATCCATGCCTCTGCCATTTCAGCTCATTACAACACAGAACCTCCCCTCTTCTCTCATCCTCTGTTAAAGCAGTATCTCAGAGGGGCCAAAAATTTAAGACCTCCCAGGAGAGCACCAACACCTGCATGGGACCTCAATTTTGTTTTGGAAAGACTCACTCTACCTCCTTTTGAGCCAGCTGCTACTGCGGACCTAAGTTTTTCTCTTGGAAAACAGCTTTCCTGTTAGCAGTCACTTCAGCTAGAAGGATTTCAGAATTACAGGCTCTTATGGCAGTGAAGCCTTTCACCATTTTTCATCCGGACAGGGTGGCTCTCAGGACCAATCCATCCTTTATGCCTAAGGTGTGGTATCCAGTGTGGCTCTTAATCAGACCATTCATCTGCCAACTTTCTTTCCCAATCCACAGAACAGGGGTGAGTGGATTCTGCACTCATTGGATGTACACAGACAACTTAGATTTTACTTAAACAGGATAAAATCTCTAAGAAAATCTGAACAACTATTGGTGGCATTTGCTGCAGGGGCAGAGGGAAAGGCTATTTCAAAGCAGACTATTTCCAAATGGATAAGCCATTGCATTCGTATCTGCTATATACACCATGGTAAACCTATCCCCAAGGGGATCAGATCTCATTCCACCAGGGCTGCATCTACTTCTGCAGCCTTTCCTCAGAGGGGTCCCTACCAGAGACATTCTAGAAGCTGCTACCTGAAGCTCAGTTCATACGTTCACCAAACATTACCATTTACCTCTCTTCTCTAAACCCAGAGCTGGCTTTGCCACTGCTGTCCTGCAGGGCCTTATAGCTGCTCATAATGCTTTATAAATCCATCCTCCCAACCATAGCTTTGGGATTCTACCCAAATGTAATGACTGCAGCAGTGAAACATGAAGAACATAGTACAGTTGTGTGCACTTACCATAAATGTAGATGTTCGAGTGTATTCACTGTTGCAGTCCTGGTTACCCACCCTACAGCCCCCTGTTTTTCTCTTACTATACCTCTCCTTTCTTTTACTATGCTTAAAAGCCTTTTTGGTGTATTTGCTTTTGTTTGGAGGTATATGTTTTGTGTTTTAAATTATATATATATATATATATATATATATATATATATATATATATATATTTTTTTTTTTTTTTTTTTGCTCTCCATTTGGGGGGCACCTGACATCTGGGGCAAGAAAAACTGATGTAATGGTGTCGGCTGCATGTTTTATACCCCTGACGACCTGACGTCATGGAAGAAGGGACAGCAACCGATGCAGGACCCAAGACTTTGGTAATCAGGCCGAGTGAGGGCAACCTGCCAGCAGATTACCCAAATGTAATGACAGCAACAGTGAATACACTCTAACATCTACATTTATGGTAAGTGTACACAACTGTACTTTGCATGCCGTTTACCTTTGCTCTGGAGCCTGCTAAAACCATGCTCTTATCACTTGCAAGCATGCATGTGTGCCTTTCTGTAACTTCCTGGATTTGACAACTCTCAGTAGCTTTGCTCAGCATTAAATCACTGTCACAAAGCAAAATATTTCTCACTGCAGCACTATTAATACCACACACAAGCCTGTCCTTTATTAACTCATCTTTTAAGTCACCAAACCCTACACATTTTAGCTTTGTTTCTCAGGTCAGTAATATAAGCTGCAAAAGTTTCATCTGTTTTTTTATCTCTTGTGTAAAACAAATGCCTCTCTAATGTAACATTTCTTTGAGGGTTACACATTTCCCTGAATTTGCATTTTAAACACTAGGTGTCTTCCCTTGATTCAGCCTGTACAACAATATGATGGTTTTCCCCTTCTCCTTCACATACTGCTGGTGCATACACAAATGAATGCTCTCTTTCAGTGGCCTCTGACCCAGCTAAGTTTAGCAAAATGAATGCCCTGGTATGTGCATCTTTGTCAGAATAAGCTGCTTGTATAGAAACATCGTACTCTTGCTCAAATATTCTCCAGTTCTCTGCAATATTCTGATCAAATACAAGTGGTGATGGTTTTTGAAATCCATCTGCCATATTAACACATACCAGTGAATGCTTTTGCAAGTGTGCACAAGCACATATACGTACATTTGCCAGAAATTTATTCCAGTATTCGTAACTATGCCCAATAGCACAACAAGCCTCTGAATAACTGAACTTTGTGAAATAACTTTCCTGGGGCACAAGAATACTCTTGAAATTACTGTACTGCAAGAAATCACCTGTTATCAGTGTAAGAAACATTTCAAAATAACTGCACTGTGTAAATAAATTGGGCAGAAGAAGCTAAGAATAAAAACATTTCAAAGTAATTCCACTTTGCAAATAAACAGTACACAACACACTGGAACATTCCCAAAATGGCTGTACTTTGCTAAATACCTCTGTACAGTGCAAGAGGCACTCTGTAATGGTGGCACTCTGTGAATAGACACACCCACCACAAGGAACGCTTCAAAATGGCTGTATTTTTACTGCACTTTACAAAATGAGTTGCACTTTGCATATAAATAAACTCCTCGGAATAAATGCACAGTAATAAGCACACATTGTAAGCATTTTACACCCTTTAAGATACCCTTTTTGCCCTTATTATATTTGTTTTGCTCGTTTATTTTTTTTTCATGCCCATTATACTTTTCTTGTGCTCGTTTTACTTTAAGCATGCTTGTTTTGCAATTCCGAGGTAATTCCAAACCCCTTATGTGCTTTTCTGATGATCATTTTATCAAATATCTTAATTTTATACATTTTGTTTAATTAATAAACTTTTTGTGCCTCTCGCTTTCTTAATAATGCATTCTGTGCCCTTGTAATGCTCTGTCTTATCTTTTTTAATAAATAAATCATTTGTGCAAGTTTTCATTACCTTTGGTTCATTTATGACCATTATTTGTGCTCGGTTCTCTTAGTTCACCTTCACTTTTAACTCTGCACTCATATCTTTGAAAGGCAATCTCTGGAATCCCACTTCTGACACCATGTCCATCATCTGGTCAGGATAAAACAAACTTCTTTGGGTTCTGTTCAAGCAGCTTTATTATGTACAAACACATCAGGATTAAGGCTTAATAACGTCAACTTAAATAAACTTATAAACAAACTAGCTATTACACTCATACATGCTTACTCTATGGCATTGAAGCTAGCACATGCTTACTATTTATATGCACGTGCTGTCCTTGAAACGCATCTTAAAGGTACAGCGCACACACACACACACACACACACACACACACACACACACACACACACACACACACACACACACACTATTCTAGACCTTGGCTCTCACCTTCATTTCCCAGTGACCAAGCATGTTGGGGTTTTGGGAGACTGAATAAGCCCGTATATTATGGGAGCTTGATGGCTGTGTTGGGGGATAAGGCCCAAACACCTGTTGATAAAAGACCTCTTGCATTTTACTGGGTGTTATTTCCAATTTCAACAACAGTCTGTCTGCTTTTTGGCACTTTGTTTCTTTTGCTGTTCTGAAATGCAAGATGCAGCATCACACAACAGCCACTTGCAAAACAGCTGGTTCTGCAAGTCCATTGTACTTGCGTCAGCTGATTATCGCTCATTATGGTGCTCACTGTTATATTGTGTATTAAATTAGATCACACAGCTCTGCTGGCACGAAACAAGTGTTTGCTTGATTTTCCCTTGTTTTTGAAGCTAATATCTTATCACTGCCCCTCCTTTGCCCCTTTTCTTAGCTTACTTACCCATGCCAGGCCTTCTTGAGGAACTCTATAAAGTTAAATTCTATTAATCCTTTGTTAACTGCTCCCATTTCTGTACTACTCTTTGCACAATAACATATGTTCTAATGCCTAAATTTAACTTTTCATCCTTAATCTTGTAGACATACCCCACTACCTTTCCTGCTGAGCTGTATGCTATCACACTGATCCATTGCACCCATATCGTATATCCTGTCTTGCCTATCCTCAGAGAATCAGTTTAGTTTATATAACCTGTACTACTAGCTCTTGTCCTGGTAGCCCCTCTTTGTACCTTCTCAGCTGGTTTACTGGTACATACCATACCTTCAACTGTACAGTTTTTCACAGAATGTCCAGGTTTTTGCCTCATATTTTTGATCCATTTTTCATAAAATTGTGGTTTTTCTGGCAAATTAGTGGCAACTCATTAAAGATTGAAGTCAGAAAATAAAGACAGACATTTGAGTTTCATACCCTTCAGAAAATTCATGTTAATGTAAAACCTGTTATTCTATCAACTTCCTAAGTTTGTAAGAGCAATATTTAAGAATTTCCCTATTTTGGGCCTTTGTCCCACTTTTACTTATGGCTTTGTCTAGATTTCTTGCTCCAAGAGGTTGAGAGGTCAGGTACATTCCACTGCCAACATATTATGATTGTGCCGTATAACCTACTCTGGCTACTGCCTTATCTTATCAGATTCAAATTCTTGGCATTAGTGTACTTGTCCATACATGACTTTGGTATCTCTTACCCGAAGAGGTTCCGTTGCCCCCTTTTGCCTTCCTTGGCCTTTGCGCTCTTCCTTGCAGAGGCTGCTGATGATTCCACGAGGGCAGTTGAATCATTGTTTTATTTATCAGTTCCTGATCAGGCTCCTCACCTGTGGCACCCCGTTCTCTGATAGCTTTGGGGTCTGGCACACTGGCTTGCTTCAACTGGTTGTCTTATCTTTTTGAACTGGTATTCAGCAGTAGGAATTTCGCTATTTTAAGCTAATCGTCTTTAAGTTGCTTTTATTAACAGAGTTATCACTGACTCACTGGTAGTGTTGATTTTTACTGTATTTTCATTAATTTGTTTTTACCTCTGGCAGTCTTGTTTTTATATGTCAGTATTTGTTGTTTGTGACTGCATGCTGTATTTCTTATTTTGTATTTATTAATGCATTTATTGCTTGTTGTTATTTACTTGTCAGTGGTACATTGCCAAAAATCACCTTAAATAAAGTTGAAGTTGATATCCTTGACTCCATATGAACACAAATGCTAAATGCAGTACGCCATCTAGTATCTGACGAGTGATCTGCAGATGTTAATTTTAACATCTGTGTTCCCAGAGTCTCAACGTATAATGATACAGAACAGCAGATTATTAAACTTGGCTACAACTTTCTCATTTTGCAGTTGTTTGTACATTTCTGCTGCTACTAATAAACCAAGGGTAATTTTTCTGATGGGTCACGTTTTCGAAATGTCAATGTATTATGAAATAGATAGAGCGCAGTTGAAGTGCTCACACTTCAGTGCATTAAACCAAACATAATGCTTCTCGTCCTAGACTGCCAGCCTCTTGATTGCTGTTCATCCTCCAGTATCCCTTCTACCTCAGTGCCATTCGCAAATAAATCATGGCTTCTTCATAATATCTGATCCAAAGACTGCAAATAGCACTAGTGCTATGAATAGCCCTGTTAAACTCCACTGTCTATTCCTTTCTGTCGATAAAGTTTCTATGACTCGTGTTCTTTGTTTCTTGCCATTCAGTCATCCTACCCCCCCCCCCTCCATTTAGCTCTTTTCTGTCCTACTCCAAGTCCCTTCCATTTAACCTGTTGCTCTATTGAGTCTACTGAGTCAATGGCTTTACTTAAGTCAAGGTATATAATGTTAAATTAACATTTCTTTTGCCACTTTCCAGTATAAACCAACCAAAAAACTGAATCAGGTTGGACTGTGATACGAGCTGCCTTCTACTGGCATATTGGTAGTGATGCTACAATTGTTTATTTTCCAGAAACCCAGTGAGGCTCTCCCTCAGCAAAACCATGACATCCCATGCTACTGAGGTCATGCTTAAGATTGCACTACCCCCCCTTCAACAACCCACCCTCTCATAGAAGAGGTACAGCCATTGTTTCCTTTCATCTGCCATATCCTTTAGGAACATGGAAGGGATGCTGTCAGGATCCTGCACCTCATCTTCCTGTAACTCCATGAATAACTTCCCTTTTGGTAAGTAGTAGAAAACGTTTTATTCCAAAACACAAGATGAGAGCTTTCGTTTTAAACACTTAAAACTTTCAGATAACTCCATTTGTTAAAATCCCAGTTTTTATACCAGTTTCAAAATGGTGGAATATGGCCAAGCCACCTTCTAAAAGCCACATTTAAAGAAACAGGAATCAATTTTTGCAAAGTAGAGCTTTTAAACACAATACATTTACAACAATTTTTCTTTTTACATTTCAAAACAAGACGTTTTGTATAAGATGTCCTCCCTCTTTCCACACTATTCCCCCTCCCAAGTTGTCAGTCTTTCCTTTCTTTTTTCTGGACCGAAGTGAAGAACTGAAAATGTGTGCATGTGTACTCATTTCCCTCATTCTCCAGTTTCTACAGCTATGCCTTCCCCTTCTACTTTAAAGAAATCTTTTCTTCCATTCTTTTTCCATCTGCTAAGCCTGTCTATAGATTTCCCTTTGCTTTAATTAATCTGTAGTCCTTTTTCTAGTTTCTTTATATTTGTATCTACGTTCTTCTTTTCTTTTTTATAATTTGTGGAATTTTCTTTCCTTTGAGTGGGTAATGTTAACTTCCCATTTGGACCACACTGGCCTTTCTTCTTTCTCCATTTTTTTTTTTTATCAAGATCATTTTTGAAACTGTTTGTATGCTCTTCTTTTTCTCTACCCTTAGGTTGTTTGCTACCTGGACTTGCCTCCAGTCCCCCATTTCAGTGTCAGAACGGTCCCCATCTTTTAAGGTAGTCTGTCATTTGCAGTCTAGTGAGTTAGACCACTGCATGTTCATTATTGTACACAGGCACATTTAATTGTTGGCCTCAAACTTCATAATTGTTAAGTTCAAAGTCCAGTATTTCCCCTTCCCATGCAGCTTCCTGACTGATTCCATATTTGTTTATTACAACCACTACTTCAAGCTCTCCTGCAGCGGGGATGCATGAACACCACAGTCTGCTTCTGTTTTCCGTAGGTACAACTTTTCTTTTCCTTCTCCGCAGCCTTTATCCACTCCTTTACTTGTTCGTTATTCTCTCTCGTCCAACAACTACCGGCTCACACACCTTTATTGTCAACTTAATAGGCTGCTACTGTTTTATGGGCTCCAGTGTTCCTTCCTGCTATGTTTTGTTTTCCTTTCTTCAAATACTTCACAAGTTATGGTCTGCGTATTATACGCTGCTACTCCAACCCCACTTTTCACTTTCTGTCCTGCCTGAATAGCTGATAATGTGGGATGTCCATGTCCCTGTCTATTTCACTGCTTCCTTGTTTATCACATCTAATATGTTTACCTCCCTTTTTCTTGTTACTTGTATGTAACCTACCTTATTTTCATGCTTAAACTCCAAGCATCAGTCAACCTGACCCTCCAACTTTCTTCCAAGTCTTGTCAGTCCTGTTCTCTGCCATTTTTCCACACTGGTCCTTCATTTAACTTGAGACTCATTCCTTGCATCACAGTGTGTTTTTCCACATATTGTATCATCAGACTTTCCTGATGATTCCTGCACCTTCATACCTGTTGTGCATTTGTTTACCCAAGACTTCCTGCTATCCATTTGGTCCTCCCATATCCAATTCCGCCTCATTTTAATGTCATGATTATACCGTTACATTCTGAGTTTCTACAAATCTGTCCCACCTATGCACAGATTAAGTCATCAAAGGCACAAGAGTTCTGTTATTGCCAGCTACTCTCCGGTCCAAAGTCCAAAGCATTGTCCATCATTCTACTTATTTTTCACCTGGACCTTTCCTTGCTGTGCTAATATTTGGCAAAAGTCGTACCTCCTGCCGCACACCCCATCTCTATCTTTGTCCTGGCCGCCTCTTATGACCATAATCTGAGCCTGTAGTAATGAGCAGGTTACTGACATGGTATTTACCTTTTCTTGTTGTGCCACAGGCTTATTGCTGTTCATGCATATTTATGCATTTTGCATGTTTGATGTTGTGCCAGGTCAGTTATGAGATAGTTTGTGAGTTTGTGTTGTGGAGATCACTCTGCAGTTAGCTGCAAGCAGAGATTGTCAGCAGACTTGTCAGTTCTGAGTGAATGCATACCTGTATGTTTGTTAATGTGATTTGTAGCTCTCTGCTTGGAGACAGGTTTGCATTCATGCATTTATTTTGCTTTTCCAATTTTTTATTCTACTTGTATGCTCTGTAACACCCTGGTAAAATCATCTGCTGCAAGTTAAAGATGATACTGAGAGTTTAGAAGAATTGGACAAGAAGCATATGCAGAAAGCTGCTGTGATTGTTTTAGTTCAGTATTCATGTTTGCAGTGACAGGGTTACTAAGGTTGATAAGGCTGGTGCAGTTATCTTCTTGTATTTCTTTTAGTACAGTCATGTGTTGCATCCAAGTTATATCCTCTTACATGACGTCTGAAGAGCAAGACCACACATTTTATTTAAAAAAATGCCAACCTATTGTTCTTAAAGTGCTGGAGAATGAAAGCATTCTTCTAAATATCAGAACTAAATTCTACATGTTTAA